>NC_134535.1:138406691-138524191 GCF_050624435.1 Tenrec ecaudatus | reverse complement strand
GCCGAGCACTTGCTGGTTTTCATAGGAGTCTGGAAATCAGATTCATTGCCTGCTAGTCACACCTCCTCTGTGAGTTAGCACAGCCTGGTAAGCTTGGAAGGATAAAAATCTTCCTTCCAGAGGTAGTTGAGTGGTTTTCCCCTGAGGAAATGGTTCAGAAGATTTCCTTCAAGAAATCAGAACACTCTTGAAGAGAAATTTCCTGCCAAAACATTTATTTGCTTGACAACGAGACAAATGAAGCAGCCCTCTGACTTCCCCCTTGGGTCCTCTTTCTCATCATGACTGCTCTGCTCAGCTACAAGGCTCCAGGTCCTGGGAGCAAGGGTGACCTTCTATTTGGAACCTAACACGGCTCCACTGTGAGTCAGGGAAAGACCTGGAATCTTGAGCATCCTGAAACGGGGCCTGCATAGCAATATCATCTGTCATCAGGCTCATCGTTTCTCTCATTTTTTGTAAGATCATTGAGCCCTTGGAGCCCTGAGAAGTTCTCTCAGCGGAAGCCATCCTCCTCCCATGAATCCAAGAGGGACTGCTTAAAGATTGTTGTCTTCTACTTACAGGAATACCAGCAACCAATTGCCATTGAGTCAACTCGGACTCATATAGAGCCCAAGTGTGTTAGAGAAGTCCGGTCCCTAGAATTTTCCATGGCTGAGGTGAGTTTTTTTCCAGAAGCATATCACCAGGCCCTTCTTGGAAGGCACCTCTGGGTGAACTCAAACCTTTAACCCATAGTTCGCAGCCTAGCTCATGAACAACACCATCCAAGGACGGTACAGTTCCTTGCAAATGGTCACCTGCAGTAGATGAACCAAGGTCAAGTAACTGCCTGAGAAACATCAACCAGAGGAAAGCAGAGTGAACCCCAGGGTTCTTGGGAAGAGGGCCAGAGAGGAAAAAGGAGAAAACAGCTTTCTTGGGACATCAGAAAGGAAAGGACTCCACTTAGTGGATGCCATAGAACAATCCCAAGCCAAGCATGGGTGAGAAACAGACCCCACCCAAACCCAGCGGGCTGGATTCTGTCGCCAAGTGTTGAACACCAGACATGGATATGACAGAGCCGCTAGTCGTCCGTGGAAAGAAACTGTTTGCCCATTGTCTGGTAGTTTTGCAGCATTTGAACAACCAGGCCTCTGCTGCCTCTTCTGGCCTGAAATATAATTGCAGCCATAACCACCCAGCGTTTCAATGGGTAGAACTCCCTGGGGAGGGCTAACTACCCAAATCATTTGGGAGATCATTTTAGAATTGTCCAGGAGATCTTTGGCTGTGTCTATTATATGAACTATGGTGTCTTTTTTTTTTTAAAAAGAAACTTTTAATTGTAAGGTGGGTTAAGATTTACAGAGAAAATCAGCTTTGCACATAACAATTTATACTCGTTTTTTTATGTGACATTGATGACAATCTCCTGCAATGTAATATCACTCATGCCATTGAAACTCTGCTTCCTGTTTTCATTCACCCTTCTCCCCTAACCTTGCCTGCCTTTTGAATTTGGCCTTGGGCAAATACTGCCTATTAGCTTTTGAATGGTTGATGGTTCTGAGGAATGTGTGCTCCTCAGTGCTATGATTCATTTTGGTGTAGTTGTTCTTATCAGGTGCCATTGAGCCAGTTGCAACCCACATTGACCCTATGCCAAACAGAAAGAATCACTACCTAGCCCTGAATTATTCTCCTAATTGTTCCCAAGCTTGAGCCCCTTGTTTCAGTCACTGTCAATCCATCTCCTTAAGGGGCTTCCTCTCTTTCCCTGTCCCTCTACTTCACCTGGCATGATGTCCTTCTCCAGGGACTAGTCTCTCTTAATAACATGACCAAAGTATGTGAGAGGAAGTCTCACCATCCTTGCCTTTAAGGAGCCCTCTGACCATACTTCTTCTAAGACAGATCTGTTTGTTCCCTTGGCAGTCCATGTTACTTTCAATATTCTTCACCAGCACCACAATTCAAACATATCAATTCTTCTTCAGCCTTCCTTATTCAATGTCTGACTTTCACATACTTATGAGGCAATTTAAATTACTATGGCTTGGGTAAGGTGCACCTTAGTCCTCAAAGTAACATCCTTGCTTTTTAGCACTCTACAGACGTATTGTGTACCAAATGTATCCATACGCAATGCATCATTTGATCTCATGATTGCAGCTTCCAAGAGCATTGATTATATACCTCATCAAGACAAAAATCCGTGACAACTTCAACAAATAACAACAAATAAAAAAACAACAAACTTCTCCATTTATCATGGTACCTATTGATCAAGTTGTGAGGATGTGTGTCTTCTTGACATTGAGTTGTAATCCATACTGAGGGCTGCAACCTTTGATTCTCATAAGGTTCACTTTATAAACCTGTCTATTTTTCAGGGGGTGGAATTCAGTTCCAGACCTGAAGGGTGATGAAGGACCATAGTAGTGGGGATCTCACTAGTCTATCTAACCAATAAACCTCATCTTTTATCATTATTATTACTATTGGTAGTAGTAGTATGACTTTCAGTTTTCTGACACATTACTCCCCACTCTATCTAGGATCATGTACCATGATCCCTTTCAGAGCAGCTGTTTGTGATAGGCAGGCACCTTTTAGTTCTTCTGACCTTAGCATCATAGAGGCTGAGGTACGCATAGTCCATTACTGATTTGGACTAATTGTTGCCAGGCATCTTGATTTTATTCACTGTTATTTGCTCCAGACAGGGTCCAATAGTTTATAGTGCCAGCCTAGCCGATAAACACAAGTAGGATTAATCGAAGGGCAGAGGGATAGATGGTTTCGTGAGCCTCGCCTTGCTTGTTCTGTGCCTCAATTTAAAGGGGTACACTACCTGTGGGATGCCTAGCTTGTGGACTGTGTCGCTGTAAGTTGAGGTCCATTTAATCCCACAGGATTGGTATGTTCATCTCTGGAGCTGGGGACCGACAGTTGGTGACAGTTGGTGACTTGCCTTGCTGTTTGCTGCCTGGGTATATATAGCCCAGCTCTCTCTACAGAAAGGGACTGGCAACTGGCGGCTCTCAAGCCTTAAAGGACTGCTAGTGTCTCACTGTTTTATAATTTCACTGTTAGTTTCTTGTGTTATCTATCTGTATATAATTTAGTGGTTCATTTCTTCTATTGTATATCTAGCTTTTTAATATATTTATATATAATTACTAGCAATATGGTTTTCTCTCTCTAGAGAACCCTGTCCAACACATAGGGTAAGACCAAGAACCGACTTTTAGTTTGCTACTCACTAGCTTTTGAAGACCCCAGTCACTTCCATGATGGATACAGAACATTGTCTTTGTGAGCTAGTTTGTTCCAATTGATCTTGAGGTCTCTCAGAGCTATGTTCCTGATCCCCCATATTTAGGACACGCTCCCTCAAGGGGTTTTGTTATACCTAAGACATTTTCATAACTATGCCTCCTGGATGCACTATTATATTCATGAACATATTTGTAGTATATGCTAATATGTATATAGAACTATTCTCTGGCAAACCTATATTTATTCATGGGGCTAGTCCCATTCTCCTTCCCACAACTGCTCAGATTTTGTGGTTTTTCTATCTATCTATTTATCTCTCTAGCTATCCTTGTATGTTATTGTTATTATTGGAGTATTTATCTCTGTTGCCTTTAATGCTTGTAGTCTACTGAGAAAGGATAGTGTTTTGATGTTCCAAATGTTTCCTCATTTTCTGGGTTACATGACACAAACCAATAGAAGAAGAGAAAAGAAAAAAATTTAACCCAAGTAATAACACCAACAATAAAACCAATTTAGTCTTTTTTTTTTTTTTGGAGAACTTTCTTTTATTCTTGCAGTTTTATACCAGGAATTCAACATTTAATAATCCATTTTCCACAATGAACCCTTAAATTGTACACTGACATCCTTTAACTCCTTAACTTATTTACCACTCTCCTTCAAGTCTGAAGAAAATTATTAATTCATTGAGTTCCACAGACAGCACAGTCCCACTGAGATGACATTGAGCCTGAACTCCTCCACTCATATCAGAATTAAGAACAGCCAGTATCAAACTGGCCCGAAACCTGATTGTGTTCTTGGCCCAGGATATCTATAGTAAATTTGTGAAGTCACACTAAAACAGAAAAATTAAGTAAGGGATGTATGTATTATAAAATTTTTTTCACAGTACAGTAAAAATTAACATTGAAAGTTTACCAAATTTTAACCATATAATCGGTATTTTAGCCAATTAAAAAATTTTAAATGCTTGATTAACTGTGACTCAATTGCAAATAACTTCATGTAGGATCTTTTTTTTTCTTTTAAAGTTTGCCCAGCCTTTTAAAATGTTTACAGAATTAATATAACTTTTAAAACATCAAAATATGCTTGCTGTACATATTGCACTTTTCTGCTAGAACTGGGCTAGAGTCTTCCCTGGCAAGACACCAAAACTATTGAATAAAATATACTTTTAAATCAATAGGTACTTGATTATTTTCCCTGAAATCATCAACATCATTACCAAAATCTTCCAGGATTTTGTAAGATTTGATTCCTTAAATACAGCTTTAAAATTAAGTTAAAGAGGGAAAAAAGCCCTCAGATGTTTGACTTTTATTGTCCTTGTTCTGGTCCTTCAGTGACCAAAGAGGATTTAAAACAAATTGTGTTCATGTTTCCTGACTTAATAAAAAGCTACAAATCCAAATTTTAAAATTATATTATTCAACTTAAAAATTATACTAATCAAAGAGCTATAAATCTTGATATGTCTATGTCTGTCTATCTGCAGGTTCCTTAGAAACTTTCAAAATTTTTATAATTAAGAGGTTTTAATCAATGATGCAGTAAAATCAAACCAGGTAAGGAAAATTATTTTGCAAAAATAAATCACTTCCCAAAGTGCTTGACAGAAACCAACTATTCATTTTCATTTGTGTTCCATTGAAGACATTACTGAAATCTGTCCAATGGTTTATTTCCAAGTGGTCCACTATGAAAATCTTCGGAATGTTCTAAGACTGGCTGTAGCTAGAGTTCTGACTTCCATTTGGACCCTGCTCTCCTTCACTGTTTGGAGGTGGTTTTGGTTTGGGCATCTTACTAAGAATAGTTGCCATCTCTTTTCTCTCATCAAAATTCTTCCACTGTTCATAGAGTTTTAAAATGACCCTGATTATTTCCAAAATCTTTTCCATGTCCACAGAAAGCTCAGCAAACCATTGTCTGGCATCTTTCTGCTGTACAACACAGGCCACATGTAGGCAAGCTAAAGCTATCATGAAAGGAGGGTACAGTAGGCAAAGCTCCGTTCGATAGGTATCATTCACTATCCTCCATGCCAGGGGAAGCAACATGTCTTCTTGGCCCATGTCCTGCACATACTGGAGCAAAGGTCTATAAGGATGATACACTATCAAGCAACAATCCATTAGTTCTAAAAGATAAAATTCACATTCTAATACATGATTCATCCTATAAGGAAACTCCTTTGGAAAGGCATATGAAAATCTAGTTTTTAATACAGAAGTAGCAGCAGCAATCAACCTTGTATTTGAGACTACTCCAAATTCCTCTACTTTGGATGCCAAAAACACACAAGTAGGAGCCATTAATACGGGATCTATACTTTTCAGAGAATACCTGGCATAGAATCTCTTGAAATAGACTGTAGCAGTGGCAATAACTTGCTGTCTTAATTTAAGATGTTCAACTAATGCCTGAATAACATTTGTAAAAAATATTTGTAGTTTCCAATACTCTTCTTCTGAGAGAAATTTTAAGTCCTTTTGGCGCTCCTTCAGAAGGTCTTGTTTATCCAAAATCCATTGCAAATAGTGGGAGCTCTGCCAAAAGTTCCCTGCCATGGAACACAGCTTGTCCTGATGAAGAAGCACCAGCCGGCTGAGCGACCTGCGGAGCGACCATAGACCCAGCCCGCTCGGTACCCGAGCTCCGTGACTGCAACCAGCTCCACTCCGCTCCGCGGCGGCAACCCCAATTTAGTCTTTTGGTTAAGAATTACTCAGACTTCCCCACTCCTAGGCTAACCCTTGAAAGAAAAAGAATGAGATAAAAGACCATAGGGAGGAAGAAAGGAGAGTGAGAGGCAAGGGAATAAAGAAAGAAGGTGGCAGGGTTGTGTGAACAATTAATGTGGACCTTCTTTGAAGTGTATTAAAAATGATATTGACTGGTTTTTTCAATACTCACCAAAAATTATTTATATCAATCAAGAAAACCTCACTACTCTGGAATCAATTATGACATATAGCAACCCTTTGGACAGAGTATAGAACTGCCCCTGTGGGTTTCCAAGGCTGTAAATCGTTACAGGAGTAGAAAATCTCATATTTCTCTTGGGGAGTGGGGGTGGGGTGGGGGGAGTTTCGAACTTCTGATCTTGCAGTTAGAAGTCCAACTCATAATCTACTTCACCAACAGGGCTCCTCCTTTCATCATTAATCTAGACTGTTTGACCTTCTTGGCTTACTGGGTTTTATTTTCTCGCTTTGGAAGATATGGTACCAAAATACACACCATTTCCTAGCCCCCCAAAAAATCAAAAGTAAGCACAAAAAAAAAAAGGAAAAACTAGCAACCCAATCCAAACCAACTAACCTATTTAGCCATATAGATAAAGGATTCTAGTAGCCAACCTCTGTGTTGGGGGCAATAGGGATGGATGGGGACTGTGGTTAACAGGCACATGTCAGCTCATCCACAGGGGACATTCAAATTCTAGCTCCAGACTGTTGTTGCCTTGGGGAAATGCAAGGATTTTAAGGCCTGATTTTCTGTTTGTAACTGAGATGCTGAGAATATAAAATTCGATGTGAAATCGTCAACTTTTCAAATATTGGATCACATTAGTTAAAACCACTTTTCAGGCTGCTCATCATCATACTAGCACATCATTAGGCTAAAATCATATCAAAGACATCTGGTTTGTCCCCTGTGCCCTTTAAGGACAACTGAAACATAAGGACGGGAATGTGACATTCATTCTTCCTCTAGACCCTCACCCTTTGCCTCCATTGGCTGGCGTTCATAAAAGAGGCAGACGGTTTTGTTCAACTTCAGCATAATCAGAGTCCTGAGAGTTAAACACAATACATATATAATTTCATACTAGTCGTTTTAATATTAGCCCAAACAAAACCAACAAAAACCCAACCCGTTGCTGTTATGTTGGTTCTGGCTCCCGAGGACCCCCTAGGTGCCAGGGAGAAACTACACATCACAGGTTTCTCAAGCCTGTGGGCTTCTAGAAGCAGGCCATTATTTATTTCTTCTGAGGGGTGCAACTGCCCACCACTTGATACGTTGAGTTCTTAACCATTTGTGCCACCCAGGGTCTCCCAGTCTTCGTATGTGACCCCCAAATTCCTTGACAGGCTACCTATAGGAAGGTAGAGTCTATGCCCTTTCCCCTTAAATTGGGATGTTTCATGACCTCTGTGACCAATAGATTATGGAGAAGATGACACTGTGACATCTAGTTTTGGCAACCGCCTTCCCTCCCCCAAAGTGCTTCACAGCTTCTGAAAAATCCCTTCAAAGTCTTCTTCTTGAGTGCTCACCCTCAGAATGTCCAGCCTCCACGTGCTACCTCTCAGGACACTTCTCTGCACCCGGACACTATGCTGAAAGAAGCCTGAGCCACCTGGAAAGGCCACGTGGAGACACTCCAACCAACAACCCAGCTAAGCACCCTGCTAACGGCCAGCTTCAGCTGCCAGCCCTCTGAGTGCACGTGTACGCACTGGAGTCACCAGAGGCCCCTGCCCCAGTTCCCATGTGACTGCCAACTCATGGGAGACTCCAAGCACGACCGAGTGGCCTCCCAGAAACCACAGGATGATGGTCCTTGTTTGAAGCCACTGCGTTTGGCCGAGGGGGCGTTTCTTGCCCAGCCACAGGGATGAGAACCTGCATCTCAACAACATGCAGGTGTGTGAGGGGGCCGTCTCTTGAGCAAGGCAGCCTCCCTTCTTGTCAACTCCTGGGGATTTTTGTTGTTCTTGCCACTGCTGCCCCAATTCCCCAGGAGCTAGAGGAAGGCAGGCAGCAGGCCTCAGGTGGCCAGGAGGCAAGAGCCTCTGTGGGATGCAGTTACAATGGGAGATATAACCTTAAAGGCAGGAGCCTGACTTTACCTTTGCCTCCTGGAGATTTCGGGTGCAGAACACCTGTCAAATCCCATCTTCTGTCCAACCCTGATCATATGTCTGTCTTATGTTTGCACACAGGACGCAGACTTGTGAGCACCCAAAGAACAGGGTCTGGCGCCAAAAAACCAGCGCCAAAAGGAACTGATGTTTCTCCAGCAATGGGGAGGGGTGGGATGAGAGGAAGAAAGGAGTACAAATCACTGGATGAAAACAAGGTGGGGAAAGGAAGGAGGAAAGGGAGAGAGTGAAGGAGGGAGACTGGGAGGCTGAAGGGAAAAGGCAGGGAAGGAAAGGAGAAAGGTGGGGGTGGGGAGAGAAGAGCGAAGAAGAAATGGAGGAGTGTGGGAGGGAAGATGGAAGGTGAAGGCAGGCAGGAAGACGTGAGCAAAGGGAGGGAAGAAAGAAAAGAGAAAGAGAAGGGCAAGAAGAAGAAAGGAAGGTAGGGAAGAAAGGAAGAAAACGAGAAACCTAATGTCAATGGCACCCTCTATGTTTTTATTTCCTGTTTTTCTGAGGTAGCCTCTTCAGCAGAAGCAAATGGGCTGAATCGCCTCAAACTCCACCTAGGTAGAAAGCACGGGTTTCATTTCGCCAGGGCCTGTGAAAATGTTTGAACTGAGCAGCATTAACACGGAGACAGCGATTACCCCACGTGGCTGTTGCGCTCTGATGATACCAAGGCAACGGGAATGGGGGCTCATTATTTCACCAGGTGACAAAAAAAATTGTATTTTGACGTTTCACCCTGAACGTGGGGAAGGGGGGCGTGGGGGAGGAATCAGGGGCCCTTTGTGGAGTCTCCTCTTGCCATTGTGATGCCCCTTGGCCTGCCAACAACCTGAGGTCCTGCACTCTGCCAGTGAGGGGCTTGGCTGCAGGCCCTAGCCCAGCATTTCTTGTCAGATTTACTGTGACAAGTGATGGGAGAAAAGCAAGATGCTGTTAACAGCGCATCCGTTCAGACCCTGCTATTTAGAAATTTGGATTTATATTTTGTCAGAGAGAAGTAGCACTGATGTTAATCATTGCACTACCCTTGGAAAAAAAGCATTCATAATCTTAAAACAATAATCCATAGCATTTGTGGAGCTCTGAGAACCAAGGGATGGTCAGAAGCATTTTTAGACAGATGTCTCATTTCATCTTCAAAGCAACCCAGTGAGGAATAAGAAAAGTTGGCTTATGACTTCCCTTTTGGAAAGTGAGTCTTTGGAAGCACAGAGAGGTCCAAGGTCACATGGTCAATAAGTTAGAGAGCCTGGATTTGAACCTGAGCGGTCTGCTGCCAGAGGTACATTTTTTGCTTGTGTTTATTAAGGCAACTTGCAGCCCTGGCAAGGATTCAGATAGAATTGAGGATCATTTTTTTTAACAATTTATTAGGGGCTCATACAACTCTTATCACAGTTCATACATATACATACATCAATTGTATAAAGCACATCTGTGCAGTCTTTGCCCTAATCATTTTTTTTCTCCTCTTTTCTTTTCTTGCATTTTAATACGGACTCACACAACTCTTATCACAATCCACCCATATTCATACTTCAATTGTATAAAGCACATCCATACATTCCCTACCCCAATCATTCTCAAAGCATTTGCTCTCCACTTAAGCCCTTTGCATCAGGTCCTCTTTTTTTCCCCCTCCCACCCCTTCCCCCCTCCCTCATGTGCCCTTGGTAATTTATACATCGTTATTTTGTCATATCTTGCCCTATCCGGGGTCTCCCTTCCCCGGTTCTCGGCTGTCCCTCTCCCAGGGAAGAGGTCACATGTGGATCCTTGTAATCAGTTCCCCCTTTCCAACCCACTCACCCTCCACTCTCCCAGCATCGCCCCTCACACCCTTGGTCCTGAAGGTATCGTCCACCCTGGATTCCCTGTACATCCAGCCCTCATATGTACCAGTATACAGCCTCTGCCCTATCCAGCCCTAACAGTGCTTCTCTCTATCCTTGTGGAGCCCTGGTGATGGGCTGGGCTGCTAAGTAGTAGGTTAAACAGGCTTTCCCCTCCTGTGAAAAGTTACACTCTCGGGAAACTCACGGGTTGCTCTGAATCAAGGTCAACTCAATGGCAGTGAGTTTGGCTTTTTAATGTCTCTCCCTGTTGTTGTTGTTGTTGTTGTTGTTGTTGTTGTTAGTTTGCCATCCAGTTGGTTCTGGTCCATGGCAAACCTATTCACAGCAGAATGTAACAATAACAGCTCCTCCTCCATCCACCCAAGTGTTCCTATGCTCAGTCCTCTTGTTGTAGTCACTGTGTCAATCCAGCTCTTCAAGGGCCTTCACCCTTTTTTCACAGCCCTTCCATTTTTCTAAGCATGATGCCTCTCCAGGGACTGGTCTCCACTGACAACATGTCCAAAGTCTCACCATCCTTACTTCTAATGGGAATTCTGGCCGTACTTCCAAGACAGATTTTGTTTGTTCTTTTGGCAGTCCATGGTACTGTCAATATTCTTTGCCAGTACCATGGTTCAAATTCATAGTTTACCTGGGTCTTCTTCACTCAATGGCAAGCTTTTCACATGCAGATGAGGCAAATGAAAATACCATGGTTTGGATCAGGTGCACTTCCTGCTTAAAGTAACATCCTAACTTTTCAACATTCTAAAGAGCTCTTATGCAGCAGATCTACCCAGTGCAATGTATCTCTTCATCTCTTGACTGCTGCTTCCAGGAGCATTGCTTGTGGATCCAGACAAGACAAAATCCCTGACAACTTCAAGTTTTTCTCGATTTATCATCATGTTACCTATTGGTTCAGTTGTGAGGACTTTGGTTTTCTTTGTGTTGAGTTGTATCCCACATTGAAGTCTGCAATCCTTGATCTTCACCAGCAAGTGCTTCAAGTCCCCCATCCTTGTCAGCAAGCCAAACTGTGTCGTCTGCATATAGCAGGTTGTTAATGATATTTCCTCCAAATCTGATTCTGTGTTCTTCTTCATATAATTTGGCTTCTCTGATTATTTGCTCACCATACAGATTGAAAAAGTATAATAAGTGGGTGTAACCTGGATGCACACCTTTCTTGATTCTTAAACCATGCAATCTACCCTTGTTCTATTTTTGCTACTGCTTCTTAATCCATGTACAAGTTTCACATGAGCAAGACAAAGTGTTCTGGAATTCCCTTCTCAAAACTATCCATGTTTTGTTATGATCCACACAGTCAGATACCTTGGGTGTTAATAAAACATAAGTAAACATCTTTGGGGTATTCACTGCTTTCAGGCAAGATCCATCTAATATCTGATATCCTTTGTTCCACATCCTCTTCTGAATCTGGCTTAAATCTCTGGGAAACCAAACTCACTGCCTTGTAGTTGATGACAACTCATCCTGACCCTATAGTATAGGGTAGAACTAACTGCCCCTGTGAGTTTCTGAGACTGTAACTCATTATGGGAGTAGAAAACCTTGCCTTTCTCCCACGGAGTGACTGGTGGTTTTGAACTGCTGACCTTGGGGTTTGCAATCCAACCTGTAACCACTGTGCCACGATGGCTCTTGAATGCTGAATATGGTAACTTTCTGTCAATGAATTAATGCAACTGTTGTTGTATTAGCTTCAGTGCAATTTGACTCACATGTGATGCCAATGATAGGGGTACATAATTCGACCATTCCGTTTGTCTCCCTTCTTTGGTATGTATACACATATGGATCTCTTCCAGTCCGTTAGCCAAGTAGCTGTATTCCAAATTTCCTGACATAGATGAGTGAGTGCTGCCAGTGCTTTATCGGCTTGTGGAAACATTTCAATAGATATCCCAGCAATTCCTGGCATCTTGTTTTGGGCTAGTGCTTTCCATGCATCTTGGATTTCTTCTTTCCTGACCATTGGTTCTTGCTCATATGTTACCTCCTGAAATGGTTGAATGTTGGTCTATTCTTTTTGATACAGTGACTCCATATTGTTTCCATCTTCCTCAGATGTTTCCTTCATCATTCAATATTTTTCCCATAGAATTTTTTAATATTGCACCTCGAGACTTGACATTTTTCTTCAGTTCTTTCAGTTTAAGATATGCTGAATATGATCTGTTTTGGTTTTCTAACTCTAGGCCTTTGCACATTTTGTGATAATATTTTACTTTGTATTCTCGAGTTGTCCTTTGAAATTTTCTTTTTAGCTCTTTACTTCATCATTTCTTCCATTTGCCTTAGCGACTCTCTGATTAAGAGTAAGTTTCAGAGTCTCTTCTGACATGCACTTGTATCTTTTCTTTCCTTTTTTTTTTAAATGACACTGTGCTTTATTCAGAGATGTTCTCAAAATTTGGTGGGTTATTATCAAGGTTGTATATTGACTCTCGTGTACTTGTTTGCATTTTCTTTAACTTCAACTTGAGCTCACATATGAACAATTGCTGATCTGTTCCACAATCAGCCCCTGGACTGGTTTCAGTTGCTGATATTGAGCTTCTTTTATTGTCTCTTCCCACAGGTGTAGTCAATTTGATTTCTGTGTATTCCATCTGGAGAAGTCCACATTTATGGTCACCTTTTTTGTTGTTGATCATATGTTTGAAGAAATCATTAATCATGCAAAATTCTAACATACAATCAAGATAAATTGGTAATTATTGGTGATTGGAGTGCAAATGTAGGAACCAAAGAGGAAAGAACAGAAGTTGGAAAACATAGTATATGCTATCAGCAATTTATTGGTCTTGCAAACTCTGTCATGCGATCTCCAGCTTGGTTTCTATCACCAAGACCATATTTTTCAACTACTGATCCTTCCTCTTTGTTTTCAACTTTTGCATTCCAATAGCATTTTGATAGCAAGTCTGACAAATTTGGGACTGAATATGGTGGTAGAATTATTCAATTTCTGTGTCACCAGCTTTGGGTGGTTGGTGCATAAATTTGAACAATAGTTGTATTGATTGGTTCTCCTTGAAGGGGGCTACATAGCATCCTATCAAAGATAGCATTGTACATTAAAATAGATCTTAAAATGTCCTTTTGATGATGAATGCAATGTTGTTTCTCTTGATTGTGTCATTTCCAGCAGAGTAAACCATAAGATTTTCTGTTTCAAAATGGTCAATATCAGTCCATTTCCGCTAACTAATGCTTACAATATCAATCTTTATGTATTCCATTTCATTTTTAATGACTTCCAATGTCCCTAGATTCATATTTCATACATCCCAAGTTTCAATTATTAATGACGATTTGAACTGTTTCTCCTCATTTTGAGTTGTGCCCCATCAGCAAATGAAGGTCCTGATAGCTATACTCGATTTGCATCATTATGGTCGACTTGCCTATGAAAAGCCAGCTCTTCCTCTTCCTCAGCCGTATTTTGAATACTTTCCAAGTTGAAGAGCTCATCATCTGGCACACGTTCTGACAATGTTCTTCTGTTGTTCATGGGGGGTCTAGTAACTGACAGTGTTGCTGCTATCCATAGGGTTTTCAATGGCTCATTCTTCCCATGCGGGCAGCCAATTCCTTCTTCATTGTCTGTTCTTTGTCTGGAAGCTCTTTGGGTGACCCTGCTGGTATATGAAATGCCAATCACATAGCTCCCAGTATCACACAAAACAAAAGTCACCACAGTACCACAAAATGCCAGACAAGTGATGGACCTCTATTCTTAGTGAGACGTGGCCTGGTGGGAGGAGTGGGCCCTTAGTTGGTTCTGATCCACTTACTGGAACAAATACTGTTAGTTCTTATTTTGTAAATGTGAAATGCATAAAAGAGACCCCCCCAAAATATCCTCCAATTCAGACTTTCTGCCTTTTAAAAGAGGATAACCCACTCTGATTCAAAGTAATTGAGGTGTTTTGTTTTCCCCTCCCTCTGAGGCTACAGAGACTAGACTAATCACAGCTGAGGTGGAGCGACTGAAATGACTTAAAGCACCAGCTAGACTGGCTGTCAGAAGCAGCTACAGTCAACAGCTACAGACTGACAGAGCTGCTCAGCCAAGAGCTGAGGGTTCTCAACTCCCACTTCTACTGATGGGCACAGCCAGTGGCCTCTGGGAGTTGACTGGAAACCAGCAGCCAGCTGTGAGGAGCAAGCTAATTCATCTCAGCCTGGCCCAGGTCATCAAGTCACTGAAGGAGTATTGGGAAAGAGGGAAGAAATTTGGGGTCCCACATTTGGCCACAGACAAAAGTTGTTCTGTGTTTAGACAGTAGTTCTGGGCCTGAGTTTGGGGCAGGTGTGATGAAGGAAAGTCGGCTCCCTCCCTGCATCTGGGAACAGATGGTGGGGCTGCCCTGGAAACAGCAGGCCAGTCAGGTGGAGCAAAAAAGGCTTGGACTCTAAAGCCCTGGCAGGGCAACTGAAGCTACCTCGACTGTTTTTTCTTAACCCAATGGCTCCCGCTACCCTCACCACCCCCAACTAGGTAAAAGGGAAGAAAGATGCATTTTCTTTACAGAGGCAACTTTCTAGAAAGGAGACCAGCCCACCAGCTGTGAAAGGTCCCCTTAAACCATTTTACTTTGAGCAGGAGGAAGAAATGTTGAGATTCCCAGAGCCACGTGGAATTGTGGATCCTCTAGTTTAGGTTCCAGTGATGCCAGATCGATTTTTCTAGAGAAAGTCAAAATTCCTGTTTTCTTAAAAAGCTCCTGAATTTTTCAAAGGCGATTCAATAACATTGGATAGAAGCCAGGTAGGCCAAAGAGCCCTGGTGGCACAGTGGGTTATGTGTTGGGCAGCTAACTAGAAGGTCAGTAGTTTGAAACCACCAGTCACACTGGGGAGCGGGGTGTGGGGGATAGGGTGGGGGTTGTGCAGAGATGAGACTTTCTAGTCCATATAGAATTTCAGCCTCGGAAACCCACAGAGGCAGTTCTGCTCGGTCTTACAGGGTCACGGTGAGTTGGAATCTTCTAGATGGCAGTGAATAAGCAGGCCAACCAGAGTCCACACAGGTCCTCATTTGGCTATGGGAGTCCCCAGTCTGTGACCCTCACAGAATCGACCTTTGTGTATCGATGTTAAAAGTGAGATCCAGAGAGGGGAGTGCCTGTCCCCTTGAGGAGCAACGAGTTGACTTTCCAGTCTCCAATCTGTAGCAGACACTCCCGGTGCTCCTTCTCTTCACTCCCAAATTCCTGATTCCATGTACTCGCCTCAGTCACCAAGGGCCAGCTCTGAAGATCACATTGCTGGTGCTGGCTGAATGTGCTGAGGAACATATGCCAGTGGGAACAGCCCTGACCAGGCCACTCACTCCTTGGATGGCTAAACTCTGAGAGGCGTGTGCTACACCCTACCACTGGAGACTTCCTAAGTGATTAAGCAGCAGGTTCCCAGGTTTGTAATTGGATTCACAATCTACCCCACATCATTACCTGCATGCTCAGAGTTTCCTAAATAAGCTCATTGCCTTTAAGTCTTTGGCCAGGGTCTGCTTCAGTGAGAACCCAAACTAAGCCCAGGTCTGAATCGTTATGTGTACTTCCTGCCATCCATTTGATGCCAACTCATGGCAACTCTATAGGATGGGGTAGAACTGCACCTGTGAGTTTCTGAGACTGGAACTTTTTTTTTTTAAACATTTTATTAGGGGCTCATACAACTCTTATTACAATCCATACATATACATACATCAATTGTATAAAGCATATCCGTACATTCTTTGCCCTAATCACTCTCAAAGCATTTGCTCTCCACTTAAGCCCTTTGCATCAGGTCCTCTTTTTTTTAACCTCCCTCCCCGCGCCCCACTCCATCATGAGCCTTTGATAATCCACAGATTGTTATTTTGTCATATCTTGCCCTATCCGGAGCCTCCCTCCCCCCCTTCTCTGCCGTCTGTCTCCCAGGGAGGAGGTTACATGTGGATCCTTGTAATCTGTTCCCCGTTTCCAACCCACTCACGCTCTACTCTCACAGTATCGCCCCTCACACTCCTGGTCCTGAAGGTATCATCCACCCTGGATTCCCTATGCCTCCAGCTCCTATATGTACCAGTGTACAACCTCTGCCCTATCCAGTCCTGCAAGGTAGAATACGGAACATGGTAGTTGTGGGGAGGAAGCATCCAGGATCTAGGGAAAGCTGTGTTTTTCATCAGTACTACATCGCACCCTGACTGACCCATCTCCTCTCCTAAACCCCTTTGTGAGGGGATCTCCAGTGGCCAGCAAATGGGCTTTGGGTCTCCACTCTGCACTTCCCCCTTCATTCACTATATATATATATATATATATATATATATATATATATATATATATATATATATATATATATTACCATATATATACCATATATATGGTATATATATATTTTTTGCATAATACCTTATACCTGGTCCCTTTGGCACCATGTGATCGCACAGGCTGTTGTGCTTCTTCCATGTGGGCTTTTTTGCTTCTGAGCTAGATGGCCGCTTGTTCACCTTCAAGCCTTTAAGACCCCAGACACTATCTCTTTTGATAGCCAGGCACCATCAGCTTTCTTCGCCACATTTGCTTATGCACCCGTTTGTCTTCGCCAATCGTATCATGGAGGTGTGCAGCTAATACTGTGATTTTTTTGTTCTTTGATGCCTGATAACTGATCCCTTCGGGACCTCGTGATCACACAGGCTGGTGCGCTCTTCCATGTGGGCTTTGTTTCTTCTGAGCTAGATGGCCGCTTGTTTATCTTCAAGTCTTTAAGACCCCAGACACTATCTCTTTTGATAGCCGGGCACCATCAGCTTTCTTCACCACATTTACTTGTTCACCAGCTTTGGCTTCAGCAGTTGTGTCGGGAGGATGAGCACTGTAGAGTGCCAATTTAATAAAAGAAAGTATTCATGCATTGAGGGAGTGCTTGAGTTAAGGCCCAAGGTCCTGCCACAACCTTAATACTAAACCTATAAATATAGACACATAGATATATTTCCCTATACATATATATATATATATATATATATATATATATATATATATACATATATATATATATATATATTTGCATGTACATGTCTTTGTCTAGACCTCTATAAATGCACTTTGACTCCTAGCTCTCTCCTCCATCTCCCTTGACTTTCCTCCTGTCCCACTACCATGCTCCGTCCCAAACTGGGTTACAGCTATACCTCTTCTTTTTGTAATCTTACCCTTGATCATTCCCTACCATGCCTGCCACTTCCCCCTCACTACCATTTTGAGTCCCATGTTGTTCCCTTGTCACTGTGTTTGTTAACACCACTTCCTTACCCCCCCACACACCTTCCCCTATCCCAAGTGCCCCCGGAACTGTTGGTCCTGTTGTTTTTCCTCCAGATAGTTCATCCAGCCTGTCTTATTGAGACAGACCTGTGGAGACACTAACATGCACGAAAACAAGACAGAGGAAAACAGAGCAACAGTATACAACCAGACAACAAAACAACAAAACAAACCACTGACAAAGAACAAAACAAAACACATCAAGAAAGAAGAGCTTATAGTTAGTTCAAGGATCATTTGTTGGACCTTAGGAGTGTTTTCCAATCCAGTCTGTTGAGGCACCACAACCTGGCCCCAAAGTCCACTTTCAGCATTCCCTGGGGACCTTGTCCCTCCATTCCCTTGCTGTTCCACTGCACTCCACCACACTTTGCCTCGGTGTGGTGGAATCAGGTTAGGTGCAATTCGCACACTGTGTCTCCAGTGCTGTCCCCTGTATCACCCTTGGTCACTGAGGGGCATCATGTCTCATAGTGGGGCCAGCCATGTTGTTCTCTTTGTGGACTGGCTGCTCTGAGACTGGAACTCTTTAGGGGAGTAGAAAGCCTCATCTTTCTCCCTTGGAGTGGCTGGGGATTTCAAATTTGCCATTTCAGACATTGCGTTTAGCAGCCCAACACATAACCCCTATACCCCACCATAGCTACAGAAACAATAAAGAAACAAAATCCAACAACACTCATTGCCATTGGGTGCATAACAATCCTATCGAGAGAAAATACTCCGGCCTCCTGGGTTTCCAAGGCTATAACTCTTTGTAAAAATAAAATTGTGTTATGTTTACAGTGAAAGTTTACATAACCGATTAGATTCTCATTTAACAAATTCTCTACTTGTTTAGTGACATTAGTTACTTTTTTCAATAAAAAGGAAAGCAGAATATTAAAACAAGAACAAATGAAAAACGTGTTAAGAGTAAAGACAAATGATAAGATGTTAATGTTTAACCTAATCATATCTGCAACAATACACTTTCTGATGTACTGACGGTGAGCAGGGTTTAATCCCATCCCTGGTGAATGGTCCCAGGGGATTTAATGGAGGCTTATTCTCTGTGGAATCTCTGCCAATGCATTTTGAGTTTTTATACTCATCTAAGGCTATAACTCTTTATGGGAGAAGAAAGCCTCATCTTTCTCCAAAGGAGCGACTGGTGAATTCCAACTGCTGACCTTGCAGTTAATAGCCCAACACATAACCCATTATGCCACCAGATGAGAGATTTGTCTCTGGGTGCCTTCCAATGCAAGCACTACAATTATGCAAGGAGGATATTTTTTTCTGTACTGGAGCCAGGTCAAGTCAGAACCAGTGTGTCCATGGTTTGCAGCGAAGTCAGAGGAAGAAGAGGGTAGACTGTCTATAACTTCTCATAGTCCAGGGAAATGCTAGGCCTGGAAGGGGGCATGCTGGCTCAACCATGTTCAGAAAGTCTGCACACTAACCTCCCCGGCTCAAATAATTACCAGCACCATGTCTCTGAATATCACCTAAAAGCAAAATAGTGAAAGCACCATTTCCATTTCATAATACTTTTATTAAAAGTAAAGTTCAATTCAGTGATGTGAAGAAGCTGGGAAAATTATGTTTTCATTTCTTTCTTTTTCTTTCCCTCCCTTTCCCCTTCTTCTCCACAGAACTGAGAGGCAGAGGGAATAAAGGCAGCACGGCACCAACTGGAGGACACCGTGGGGTCAAGGTCACCATTAACTCATGCTTGTCCAGTTTGGAGAGGCAACTGGATGTCCTCATTTGTGAAATTGCTTATTAATCTTTTTGAGTTAACAAGGTATGGTAAAAAATGATTGTTGGTGTTTTTGTTAGGAACCTTCTAGTCCAGTCCAACTCATAGTGACTCAATGCATCAGTGCAGAGCTCTCTAGACCAATGGTTCTCCACCTGTGGGACCCTTGCACAGTGTGACTATAACAAAATTACAGTTATGAAGTAGCAATGAGAATATTTTTATGGTTGTGGAGGTCACCACAACATGAGGAACTGTATGAAAGGGTTGTGGCATTAGGAAGTTTGAGAACCACTGCTCTAGGCTTTTCTATGCTGTAATCTTTACAAGAATGAGTTGCCTGGTTTTTCTTCCAGGAACAGAGCCACTGGTGGGTTCAAACCTTCAACCTTTTGGATAGCAGCTGAGCACTTAACCATTGTGCCTCCAGGGCTCTTTGATAAACTCTATTAGAGGGTCTTAACCATTGCAACCCCATGGATCCCTTTGGCATTTAGGAAAGGCTATGGAACACCTGCCCACTCCCCAGAATAATATTTCCAAATACCTCCAATGAAATACAGAATCACAAAGGCACAAATTGTATTGAACTGCAGTGATAAAAATAAAAGACATTGGATTTGTGGCAAATATACATGTTAATAAAAACATTAAATATGATCTGATAGTGGGTCTAATAAACCAAACCAACACCATTGAGTTGATCCTGACTCACTGTGACCCTATATAAAATTCCTCAGGCTAAATCTTTACAGGAGCAGATCATCTCACCTTCCTCTCAGTGAACAACTGGTGCCTTTGAACTGCCAACCTTGAGGTTACCTGCCCAATGGCTCACCCACAGCGTCACCGTGAGTTCTAGATAGTGATGAGCATGAACTGTACTCAACGATGGCTGCAACGACTAGCATGGGGTGTGAAAGCATGTAGAATTTCTCTCGGTGGTAATCGCATGGCTATTCTGAACACAGCTGTGGACATGCTAAACTGCCCTGCGAGCTTAGGGAAATTAACTCAACCAGGATTGTCCCTCATCCAATTTGACATTGCTCCCCAGCCTGCTGGGGCTCAGTGGCTCAGTGTTAGGGTCCCTTGTCTAGATACCAGGGCTGGCATGGAGAAAGTCATTCCTCTGCAGCCTTCTAGTGTGTGGGGGAAGATATTAGTGTTAAGCCTTGGCAGGAAATTGCTGGATTTTCCTGGCAGCCACATTCTTAATAACCATTTACTGGATACATATTATATTCTGAGGGTAAATTGGTGGTTCAGTTGTAGAATTCTCCTTTTTCATGTGGGAGATCTGGGTTTGAGTCCAAGACAGTGAAACTCATGTGCATCCAACACTCATTTGTCAGGGGGATGCTTGGTTATTGCTGAGGTACTGAACTGATTCTGTGTTGCTATGACACTGAAATGGGGAAGCTTGGTTGGGTGCGGCTTTGAGACTGAACCTGTTTCTGTGATGTGTCCAGACTAAGATGAGCGATGAAGAAGAGCGTGGCTTTCTTCTTCTGAAAACCAGTTAACGAAAACCCCTGTGAATCACAATCTGATGCACAACCAAAGAGATGGTGCAGGACCAGGGAGAATATTGCCCATGGAGTCACTGGGAGCTGGTTGTCACAGTGAGTTGGAATGGAGGCTGACTCAACAGCAACTAACAACCATTGTGTTCCAGGCACTCGATTTGCTTTAAAAATCTAGCTCAGTCTTCTGGTACAGGGAAGTGATTAATCGTGCCTACTTTATAGCACACTGTGAACCCTGATCAATGTCAGGCCCTGCTTGTGTTTTGTCCCTCCTTTTCCACATTCACATCACTTCCATTCCCCTCTTCAGATTAATACCCCCTGCTGGGTGCTTGGTGTGTGTGTGTCCTTATAGGCATACAGCCATGTGCACTAGACCATCCTGCTTGGTGAATGGGCTTTCAGCTTCCATGAATGGTACTGCAATATAAATCTCATTCCGTTTTTGACCTTTTCAACTCCTTGCAATGTCCTTAAGAGTTATTGCCATGCTGCATATCAATTGTATGTGCTGCTGCGTGCCACTTGGTCATGAGCAATCATCATCTTTCTTTTGTTTCCTTCTTCAGTTGTCTGTTGATTGGCATCCAATTCGGCTCCAACTCTTCTCTACTGCAGGTATCAGTGTGGTGACCCTTCTTGTAAAAATGTCCCAAGGGCCCTTTGAATTGGATAAATAGCTTGGCCTATATACCCAGGAATTATGTGTTGGGCTGCTAACCCCAAGGTGAGCAGTTCCAACCACCAGCTATTCCATGGAGCAAAGAGAGGCTGTCTGCTGTCGTAAAAATTTAGTTTTGTTAACCTAAAGCAGCAATTCTACTGTGCCTTGTAGGGTTGCTAATGAGGAAGAATCAACTGGGGTTTTGTTTGTTTTTATACATCCAGGAGAGAGCTTTGATGGGGGAGATATTAAGTGCTAGGCTGCTAACCCAAAGGTCAGTAGTTTGAAGCCGTCTTCCACACACTGTGGGATAAAGGCATGGCTGTCTACTTCCCAATAGAAGCCTTGAAAACATCATGGGACCATTCAGCTTTGTTTGATAGGGTCACGAGGAATGAAAGTCAACTCAGTGACTGCGCTTCTTTGGTTGTACGCCCAGGAGGGGCTCACTAGGTCCTAGGCTCCATTCAATGGACTTTCACTAAGCTCTGCCAGATTGCTGTGCAGCAAACCTGCATCATTAGCAGTGTTTCTCTGCTTTCCCCGGATCTCCAATGACACTTGGTATGTTTGACTTTCTAACTGTTGCCCGTTTGATGGTTTTAAAAGGCCAAGCACAATAAACTCATCTATCCCAGGCACTTTCTGGTTCTGTAGCAGATTCTTAGGGTTGCCATGCCACATTCCTTTGACCCATCTCAGACACCATCTCACTGCCTTCCAGTCAATACCGACTCATAGCGATCCTGTGGGGCAGTGTACAATTGCCCCCTGCGAGTTTCAAACACTACAACTCTTTATTGGAGTAGAAAACCCCATCTTTCTTCCTTGGAGCTAGTAGTTTTGAACTGCTGACCTTGAAGTTAGCAAACCAACTTGTAACCACTGCACTTCCAGGGCTCCTCCTGATATCCATCATAGCAGTGGCGAACGGCTCTATGTAAGTGCAGGCTCCTGCTGAAATGGTGTCTTATCACAACTGTGCAGCACGCAGCTCTCCATGTCCTTCTGCCTCGAAGCCTTTTCAAAGGCATGGAAAGCCAAACCCAGGAAGGTAGGAGAGGTCACCTTACTAGGAGGAATGCTCAACACCACTACAGGCGAAGAAGAGCTCAGCCTCCTGTTTCTGGTAGACAATTCTAGGACAGAACCCATGTTGCTCAGAAGTCCTGGGGGAATCAAGCCCCTGTATCCTACATTAAAAGCCTCAACACCCCGTTCCCATTGTGATTGCTTCTCCCCCTAACTCAGTCTTGCGTCCGCTTTCCTATTCCCACTCCCTGCCATCAGATCTCAAATAGCCTCCCTGCACCCAGGCCTGAGGAATAAGCTCGGCATGCACGGGCACTCAATCAAAGACACACATATTACTCTGAATCTCCAAAAGAACCCTGTGGCCTACGTGTGTAATCCCCAGTTCACAGATGAGAAATGGATTGAAAAACAGTGACACACCAATGATCACACAGGCAAGGATTCAAGTCTGTGTCTATCAGTTATTCTTTTATTCAAGTATGCCTGAGAAGACTGGGTCTTAACACTTGAGCAATCTTCTTGGAAGAATAAGGCAAACTACAGAAAACACAAAATGAATATCGCTTTTGTTCGTTTACCCATTTGCAAAAGACATAATACTTATAGTGCTAAGAATAGTATTCAAAGTATCTACCCCCTCAAAGCTTACATACTAGTCACCAAACTCAAACAAATAAAATGCTATCAAGTTGATTACAACTTATAGCAACCCCATATAGGGCTTCCAAGACTGTAAATCTTTACAGAAGCAGAGAGCTTCACTTTTCTCCCCCTGAGTGACTGGTGCATTTGAACTACTGACCTTGTGGTTAGCAGCCCATTGCTAAATGATTAGTTCCATAATCATTACGCTTACTTAACTCTACATTCTTTTAATTATTTCTCTATCAGTCCAAATTGTATCTGGCTACATGGGAAAAAAAACAAACCGACTCTAGTGGTCTAATCACAAAAGCTTCATTTTTCTTATATTAACACCAAAAATACCAAACCAGTTGCCACTGAATTGATTCTGATTTACAGTTACCCCATATGATTCAGGGTAGAACTGTGCTCCATGAAGTTTTCAAGGGCTGAATTTTTAAATGTAGATTGCCAGGTTTTTCTTCCAAGGCATCTTTGGCTTAGCAGTGAATTGTGTTAACCCTTTGCACCACACAGGGGTTTGTCTTATACAATAGTAAGTCTTGAAATAGGTAGCCTAGGTCTGGCGTATTTGCTCAGGGACTCATCTTGGATATAGGAGAATGCATGCTTTTTGGTCTGCCAAACTCATGTAACCTATGTGACTCTCCCATCTTTCAATATTCTGACTAGGGAGCATGACAGCAGAAGAGCCAAGGACAAAAATGAAATGGGTTATGCCAGACAAGTGTTTTGCCTTAAACAACAACAAAAACTTTCTTGGGAGTCCTACTCAGTATCTTTCACCTACACATATTTGGCCCAAACTGGGTCAAATGCTTATGCATAGCTGCAAGGCAGCCTAGGAGTGAGCGATTTAAGTAGGTACATTATCACCCTAAACAAAATTGAGCTTCTATTAGTAGTAAGAATGAGAAAATGGATACTGTTTAGGCATATAGCAGGGTTGGGTAGAATTCTATTTTGTGTCTTAATTTACATTTTGAATGAACTCAGAAAAAGTCATAGAGAGTAGAACAAAGGGATGGATGTGCATCCAACCACCTCAACTACTCATTTCTTTTCATGCTCTCCCTCTAGCTTCCCTGAATAGGTCTTGGTTACACATTGGGCTGCTAATTGCACGGTCGGTATTTTGAAATCACCGGCTGTTCTTCGGGAGAAAGATGGGATTCTACTCTGTAAAGAGGTACAGTCTCAGAACCTCACAGGTACAATTTTACCCATGTCCTGTAGGGTCGATATGAGTTATCATTGATTCAATGGCAGTGAGCTTGGTTTGGATAGATCTGTGGAATCTTAGGATGGAATAGTTTGAATACACAGAAAAAAATTCAGTGGAATCATAACCCTCCAAATAATTACCCTCTAAAGCCACAAAGATCAACTGTGTCCAGCATGGTGACAGTTTAGCATATGCCATGGGGACATTGCTCATATCCCAGTGTTGTTAATCAACAAAAACTCACGCACTGCCACTTATAGTGACCCTATGCACAATAGAATAAAAGCCTTTCTAGTCCTGTGACATCCTCACAATGGTCATATTTTAGCCTATTGTTACAGCCACTGTGTTGATCCATCTCATTCCGGGATTACCTGTTTTTTGATGATGCTCTACCAAGTATTTTGTCCTTTTCTAGGGACTAATTTCTCCTGATACCATGTTCAAAGTATATGAAATGAAGTTTTACCATCCTCACTTCTAAAACACATTCTGGCTGTACTTCTTCTGGGACAGACCTCTTTGTTCTGCTGGGCATTCGTGGTATATTCAATATTATTTGCAACATCATATTTTAAAGGCATCATATTTTCTTCAGTCTTCCTTAATTATGGTCCATCTTTCACATGCATATGCCAAACATTACCATCAAGTCTATTGTTATTCATAGTGACCATATAGGGTTTCCAAGGCTGTAAATCTTTACAGGGTCAAATAGCTTCCTCTTTCTTCTGTGGAGCAGCAAGTGGGTTGAACCACCAACCTTGCTGTGAGTCATTCAACCCATACCAGACACTGAAATTAAGACTCCTTTCACATGCATCTAAGGTGATTAAAAATATCAAGGCTAAAAGCAGGCATAACTTGCTAATCCCCAGAGTAAAACATTTGCTCTTTCACATTTTAAAGAGGTCTTTTACAACAGATTTTTCCAATGAAATACGTTGATTTATTGACTGCTGCTTCTGTGAGTATTGATTGTGGGTCCAAGTAAAATAGAGTTTAGCTACGTTTCTCTATTTGTAATGATGTTGTGGGTTTATATTTGTCAAGTTGAGAAGACATTTGTATTCTTAGTGTTGAAGACTAATTTATATGAGCTTTATCATTAAGTACTTCAAGGCCTATTGACTTTCAGCCAGCAAGATTGGGTCATCTGCATAACACAGGTTGTTAATGATTCTTCCTCCAATTCAGATGCCTCAACTTCCTCATACAGAGCAGCTTCTCAGATTATTTGAATAAGTATAGTGTGATAGATAGGTAGGTTTATAGTGCCAACCTGGCCAATAAGAACATGTGGGATTAATAAGTTCGCAGTTTGATTCGTGGGCAAAGAGATAAATGGCTCAGCAAGCCACACCTATCTCTCAGTTGCTCTCTGGTGATCAGACCAGTGTGTGGCTGCCTTACCTAGTTCTGCAGTTTGCTGCCTGGCTGTACTGCCATATTTACTGTTGCATGGAAGTGAGTTAAACTGAGTCCTCTGTACTGCTATGTGGACTAATTAGCTGTTATATTCCTTCGTGTTCTATCTATCTATCAAATCATAAATGTCCTGGTTTTGTTTCTCTAGAGAACCCTGTCTAACACATATGGTGAAAGGATATAACCACAACACACACTCTCCTGATTTTAAACCACGCAGTATCCCCTTGTTCTATTCGAACCACTTCCTGTTGCTTTATGTACAGGTACCACAGGAGCACAATTAAATGTACGGGAATTCCCATTGTTCTCATATGTATTCATATGCTACCCAAAGTTTGTTATGATACACAGTAAAATCCTCTGCATAGTCAATAGTACATAAGTAAACATTTTCCTTGTATCCTCTGTTTTCAGCCAAGGTCCATCTGAAATCAGCATTGATATACCTTGCCTCATGCCCTCTTTTAATACAGCCTGGATTTCTGGCAGCTTCCTGTTGACATATTGCTATAACTACTTTTAAAGTTATCTTCAATAAAATTGTACTTGCATGTCATATTAATGTTATTTTACATTAATTTGCAGATTTTGTTGCATCATATTTCTTTAGAATGGACACAAATATTAATCACTTCCAGTTGGTTGGCCAGATAGCTATCTTCCAAATTTCTTGACATGGACTATCACTGCATGAGCGTGTTGAAATATTTCCATTCCTATCCTTCCTTGCTTTTCACTAATGCTTACATTGCAGCTTCAACTTCATCTTGGCCTTTTGAACTAGTAGAACCTCAACTAATTCTTGGGTACAGAGACTCTGTATACTCCTTCCATAGTCTTTGGATTCTCCCTGCATCATTCAATAGTTTGATAAATAATCCTTCAACATTTTAATCCAAGGCTTGGATTTTTTCTTCTGTTCTTTCAATTTTAGATATGCTGACTGTACTCATTCCTTTTGCTTTCCTAATTCCAGGTCTTTACACGTTACAATATAATTCTTTACTTTATCTTCTCAAGCTGGCCTTTCAAATTTTTCTGTTCAACTCTTTTATTTCATCATTTCTTCCATTTGCTTTAGCTGCTTTAGGTTCAAGAGCAAGTTTCACAGTCTCCTCTGATATGCACTGTAGTATTTTCTTTCTTTCCTGTATTATTAATGATCTTTTTGAGGAGCCCCCAATAAAATAATTTATGATAAATAAATAAATAGCCCCAGTTGACATGACAAAAAAAAAAAAAAAGATTGATGACCTTGATGCTATTTCACAAGTCTTCTGGTAGCTGATCATTAATGTTCAATATGTCCAAACCATTCTTGAGATAGGCTCTAAATTCAGGTGAAATATTGTGAGAGTAAGGTTTGGTGTCAATTTAGCTTGACCAGGATCTTCAGAAGGTGCAGGTCACAGTCTCCTTGGGGGTGTGACCTATTTCATAGCTATAAGTAGACTGTGGAGAATGGGCTCACTCTTTTTCTTCCAGATGAAAAGACCCTGGACCCTACGTCTGGCTTCTTGGGATGGCAATCACCATGAGACCTGCTGACCCTAAGAGCTGTCTGTGGCCTGCCAACTGCCTGTTGACTTTGGATTCTCCCAACTCTGCCTCCACCAACCTGTGGTTTTCCTGTTTCTTGGGCTATTCCTCCAACAGCTTCATGAGTCTGGAAGGGCCTCTAGTTTGCATCTGATTTATGGGCTGGAGTTGGACTGGGGTTTCTTGTTGTGTGGACTTCTTAATGTAAAATTCTTTATTGATATAAATTTCCTTCTTCTACATGTATCAGTATCACTGGTTTGTTTCTCTAGAAACCCCAGCCGACCACAGATATAATGTAGGCTGTATTTGGGCTCTTTTGCGTTCTTATTTTAATTTTCTTCAGGTATGACTTGAACTTGCATATTAGTAATTGATAGTCTGTTACATAGTTGGCCCCTGGTCTTATTTTGTCTCAATGATATGGAGCTTCTCTATCCTGTCTTCCCACAGATTTAATCAGTTCCATTCCTGTGTATTCCACATGTATATATGCCGCTCCTGTTGTTGAATAAAGATGTTTGCAATGAGGAAGTTATTGCTCTTGCAGAATTCTTTCATGCATTCTTCAGCTTCTTTTCGATCCCCAAAGCCATAGTTTCTAATTACTCTTTCTTCCTTTTTGTTTCCATGTGTGCATTCCAATTGTCAGCAATTATTAATGCATTTTCAGTACATGTGTGATCAATTTCAGACTAAAGAAGTTGGTACAATTCTTCATTGGCTTTAGTGGTTTGTGAGAAAATTTCAATAATGGTTCTATTAACCGGCCTTCCTTGTGTGTGAAGATAGATATTATTCTGTCACAGGCAGCATTGCATTTCAAGATAGATCTAGAAATGCTCTTTTTGAGGATGAAAGAGACATTCTTTTGAATTTGTCATTGTCAGCATAGTCATTCTTATCATTTTAAGATTCAAAGGGACTATTTCAACTCACCAATGCCTAGGATACTGATCTTTATAGGTCAGATTCCGTTTTTTATGATTTCCAACTTTCCTAGATTCTTAATTTGCACGATTCATGTTCTGATTATTAATGAATGGTTGCAATGATTTTTCTCATTTTGAATTATAATCCATCAGCAAATGAAGGTGCCAGAAAGCTTTAGTACACTTTGTTGCTAGATGCCTTCAAGTCAGTTCTGTCTCATAATAATGCCTACACAACAGAATGAAACATTGCCTGGTCCTGCTCCATACTCAAAAATTTTGTTATGTTTGAGCCCATTGTTGTAGGAATTGTCTCGATCCATTTGATCGGGTGTCTTCCTCTTTTTGCAACCCCTCCACTGTAATGTGTATGATGTCCTCCAGGGACTGGTCTGTCCTGATAACATCTGCAAAGTACAGGAGATGAAGTCTCGCCATCCTATCTGTCAAGGAACATTTAGCTGCACTTCTTCTCAGACAGATTTGTTTGTTCTTCTCTCCACCCATGGTACTTTCAGTATTTTTTTGTCAGTACCTTAATTCAAATGCACCAGTTCTCCTTCAGTCGTTCTCATTCAATGTTCAAATTTCACATGCATAAGATGTGGCGGAAAATACCATGCCTTGGGCCAGGCGCAACTTAATCCTAAGTGAAATTCTTGATCTTCAGTACTTTAAAGTGGTTATGTGCAGTAGATTTGCCTAATGCAATATGTTATTTGGTTTCTTGATTGTTGTTTCCATGATCATTAGTTGTGAATCTAAGCAACACGAAATCCTTGATAACCTCAATATTTTCTCCATTTATTATGATGTTATCTACAGCTCCTGTTGTGAGGTTTTGAGTTATCATTAAGGTGGACTCTACTTTGAGGAAGCTCTCTTTCTCGGTGATATTTTGATTGTTTTGCAATCTGAGGGGCTCATTTTCTGGCATTATATCAGACAATATTTTACTGCTATGCAGAAAGTTTTCAATGGTGAATCCCTCAGAAGTGGACTGATTGTTTTGTCGTCCTGTCAGTTCTTAGTCTGGAAGCTGTGTTGAAATCTGTTCACCGTGGGTGATCCTGCCTGGTATTTGAAGTACTAGTGGACTAACTCCCAGCATTACAGCAAAGCACAAGCTACCACAGTGCAGCAAATTGACAGACGGGGCGGAGGAGGGGAGTTGTCATTGTTAGACACTGTTAATTTGGCTCTAACTCATAGCACCCACATCCTGTTTCCTCACAGTTAATGTTGGAGTCCGTTTTTGCAGCCAGTATGCCAATTCATCCCATTGAGGAGCTTCTTCTTTTTTTCACCACTCCAATTTATCAAGTATGATATCCTTCTCTAGGGACTATGCTCAGCTGTTAACATTTCCAAAGTATGTGATATGAAGTCTTGCCATTCTCACGTCTAGGAAGCATTCTGGCTCTACTTCCGCCAAGAAAGATTTGTTCCTTCTTCTGAAAGTCCATGGAATATTCAATATTCTTCACCAGCATCATAATTCAAAGACATCAACTTTTATTTTACCTTTCATAATTATTGTCCATTTTCAAGTACATATGAGGTGATTGAAAATGCCATAGTATGATAGTTATATAATTTTATGTCAGTTTGAAGATATGTCAAAGTGTAAGGTTGGTATCCAATCTGTCAATCACACCATAGCCTGATGGTGCCTCTTTGTGGCCATGGCCTTCTCATAAGGAGGGCCCTGGGAACTTCCCCTTCTTTTTGCATTCACCTGACTGCTTCCTGCCCACGTTGAGAGCTGCCAGAGTCTTGCCATACTTCCATCGACCTTGGGTCCACAAGACATTGCAATCACTGGCCTTTGACATCCCTGCATTCTGCATCATTGCATGTAACTGCGTAAGTTGGAAAGGAACTTATGGGCTAGTGTTGGACTTATGGACTTGAGTTGGACTGGCCTGGGATATTTCCTTGAAATAGAAATATTATAATGACTTCTTGATAGAAAACTATTTATTGCACATATATGAGTGGCACTTGATTTGTGCCTCTAGTCAGCCTGGCTTACATCCAGTTCACTGCCATCAAGTTGATTCCAACCCTTAGCAACTCTATAGGACAGGGGAGAGATATCCCTGTGGGTTTCCAATACTGGAACTTTGTATGGGAGCAGAATTGCTGATCTTGTGTTGAGCAACCCAACTGGGTTGGTTCTGATGCATTATGTTTGTAACCACTATACCACTAGGGCTCAGCTGTGCCTTATTCTTCAAAGTGACATCTTTTAACACTGGAAATTGGTCTTCAGCAAGATCTACCAGTGTACTCGGTCATATGACTTATTTTCTTTTTACACTGTTTTGATTGTGATGTGAGGGAAAATCTTCAGAGTAAATTGATTTTCCTTACAATTCATGCAATGTTTTATGATATAGATTGCAATACCTACAATGCAATACTACTTTTCCTATTCCCTCCCTTTGTTTGCCGTTTCCATTGGTCTTTCGTTCCCATTCCTTCCTGCCTTCTGAGTAACTCCCTGACAAATGCTGGGCTCTGAATTGTACATCGTTGACAGTATAGGTCTCCTATTTGGGGGCTGAAAGTTGAGCCATGGAGGTGAGGTCAGGTGTCAAATGGGAATTCCACTAGTGCCTATCATATCCTAAGGTTAGTCTTCTTATTTTGAGTTCTACATTTTCCCAAGTTGATCCAGGGCCTACTACTGTGAGTACTCTCAGAGCAATCTGCAGTGAGAACCCTATGCTATCTTGGTCTTCTGGACTCAGCGCTGTGGAGCCTGGGCTTCATGTGGTCAGTGAATCCCTTTCATCTTCTTTTGATGCTATCTGTGTAATTCTGTATTTTGAATTTCTCTTCAATTTTTTCAGCTAGTGAAATGCACATGCTTTTCATTTTTGCTGTCCTAATTCCAGGTCTTTGCACCTTTTCATATAATTCTTCATTCCATCTTTTTGAATTCCCCTTTGAAATTTTATGTTCAGCTTCTTTATTCAGCGTCTTTACTTCATCAATTATTTCTATATTTCTCTCTCTCTCTTTTTCGTACTTCATCATTTCTTTCATTGGCTTCAGCTACTCCACATTCAACGTGACATCCATTTTGTCTTTTCTTTAGTTTCTATCTTTTTAATTATCTTTGAATTTCTTTATTTATGATGTTCTTGATATTATTGCAGAACTTGTATCATCTCAGGTGATTTGTGTTCAATGTGTCAACTTTCTTCTTGAAGTATCCTCTAATTTAGATGAGATATACTCAAATTCATACTTTGACTCTTGGGGACTTGTTTTAATTTTATTTGAATTCGAGTTGAATTTGCCATTGATGGTTTGTTCCACAGTTGGTCTCCAGTCTCGTGACTGATGATATTGAACTTCTTTATACCGTAAATACTTGAGTATAAGCCGAGTTTTTTTCAGCACAATTTTTTGTGCTGAAAAAGCACCCCAGCTTTGGGGGGTAAAATTAGTTGCCTTGGGTTATACTCGAGTATATATAGTAGTTTATTTCAACAGATGTAGTTGATTTAATTCCTGTGTATTTCTATCCAATATACATGATCCATGTCTATGGTTACTGTTTACATCACTGAAAAATAAATGTTCAATCAATAAGCCATCCTTATTGGAATATTCTGTCATGAGATCTCCCATGTGGCTTCCATCCCCATGGCCATATTTTCTAACTAGTGATCCTCCTCCTTAGTTTCCAATTTTTGCATTCAAGTCATCAGTAATCTTGATTGCATGTTTCATCAATTTCAGACTGAAAAGGTTGGTAAAAATCCTCAATGGCTTTATTGTTAGCATTAGTGGTTGGTGTGTCAATTTGAATAATAACTTTATTAATTATTCATCCTTGTAGGTGTAATATATCCTACACCTAACAATGGTGAACATTGGAATCGATGTTGAAACATTCTCTTTTTTAACATGAAAGTCATCCATTCCTTTCAAATTTTTTACTCTGGTATGTAAACCATATTATTATGACATTCAAAATGGCCAATACCAGTCTATTTCAGTTCAATAACACCTAGAGTGTTTGATCTTTATGTGTTCCATTTTTTCATGGCTTCCAATTTTTCTAGATCCATATTTCATGCATCCCATCTTCTTGTTAGTGGTTATTGCAGTACTGCTGTTTCTTCTCATTTTGAGTCATTGCCACATCAACAAATATAGGTCCTGGAAACTTTATATCACTAAGGTCAACACTACTTTGAGGAGACAGCTCTTCCCCAATTATATTTTGAGTGTCTTCCAACTTGAGGGGTTCATCATCCTGCACTATATGAAACAATATTCCACTGCTATCAATGCGCTCCACAAACACCACTATTTTTTTCAGATGTAGATTGGCAGGTTATTCTTTCTAGTCTATTTAGCTTGTAAGCTTTTCTGAAAATTTTCCACCACGGGTAACTATGCTTGTGTTTGAAATACCAGTGGTATATCTCACAAGTTATGATAGTGCAAGAACCTGACATGTCTGACAACTTGGCATGCTAGCCTAATTCTGAATGGCCAGCACATCTCTCTTCCTGCTTTCTCTAGTTTCTGTAGACCACTGTACCTGAGCATGCATGGCTTAGGAGGTTGTGGAGTTAATTCTTGCTTCCTGCAGTAACCCTTAACCAATGACCCATAGGAGTTGTTGGACAAATAGCCACACTCCCTCACATTCTGGGCAGAATAACTAGTGGATTTTCTACAGTGTCTCCAGTAGATTAACCTCCAGTTGCTCACAATTTTAAATTGTTTGATAATGTACTTTTCATTGGCTGCCTTCTTTCCCTTTTCTGTTTCCCATTTCCTTATTGATATCTCCCCCAAAAATGGCTTAATTAAAACTTTTGTCTCAGGATCTAATCCTATGGGGAACCAAAACTCAATCACACAAGACATTTGTCAAATCACGGACTTAGTGGTTATATCTATTATATGTGTAGGTCATGGAAGAGGAGAATTCATACCATCACTTTGAATAGTCATTCGGAGTGCCAACCGGGTCCTCAGCATAGATCCTGGACATCAAAACTCACTGTTTCCTGTATCATAACACTTCCTTTTAGACTTCTGTCATTCAAAAAACTCAACAAATTGTTTGCTGTCTCACTTCAAATTTTGTAGTGTGCAAATATGGCTATGTTTTCATTGTGTGTTTAGCACTGGACAAATCAGCTTTGACCAGGAAGGTGAAGTCATGTGGAGAAAAAAACCAAAAACACTAGCAGCTGTGTGTTGTGGAAGAAAACCCTGTGGATGAAGTGCAATTTTTAGGGAACAGAGACCAGCAAGATAAACCAATAAGTGTCCACTGTTCTGATGTTATGGAGAACCCTGGTGAGGCAGTAATTAAGCACTTAAGGGCTAATCAATCAGCAGTTCAAACCCACCATCTTCCCCAAGGAAGAGTTATGATGTGGCAGTCTGACCCCTTTAAGATCTACATTTATTGCCACTACCAACTGATCTGAGAGGGATAGCATTAGGGAATCCTGGATAGCATTCTTAACGAGCTCTAATGGCAGAGTGGACTCCTCATTGAGCTCCTAACCACAAAGTAAGTGGTTCTAACCTATCAGTTGGTCCATGTGAGAAATATGAGTTTGTCTGCTCTGGTAAAGATTTAAGCCTTGGAAAATGAAAGGGTGAAGTTCTATTCTATCTTGTAGGGTCTCTATGAGTCAGCTTCAACACAATGATAATGAATTTGCTTTGGAATTTTGGGATAGAATAGGAGAAATATGTGCAACAAAGTTTAAACTTATTTTAAAAGTTTAGGGGTATTGCTCAGAGAGAGATTCTTGGAACCTACAAGACTGTTGTCCTTAGGCACCTTCAGATCTGGAACTGAACTCACTCCCTTGGCTCAATCTTCAGCCAAGCAATAGGTAGATCTATAAGGTAAAAAGTAACACTAATCAACTATTTGAATCAAAAGGATATAATTTATTCAAAGATAAAGTTCAGAAGGGTCAGGAAAGAAGGGGGAATGGAGACAGGAAATACAAGGAGGAAGTGCGATAAGTGATATTACGTTGAGCAGACTGCAGTCAATATCATGAAGCAAAATATGTGTGAACTGTCACATGGAAAACGGATGTATTCTGTAAACCTTCACCCATCTCACAATAAAGAGATTTTTTTTCAGCCTTGGAAACCTATGAGGCAATACTATTCTGTCCTATAGGGTACCCATGAGTTGAAATCAACTCAGTGGCAATGGGATATTGATGCTGATGCTTTCTTCCGATTCTAAAAAATAGGGTTATTAGCAATTATTGTGGAAATAGCATGAATGAGACTATGTAAATGGGGTTGGTTACAGATAAATTCTTGTAAATGTTAAAGGATAAGTCATTCAGGATGGACTTACCCAAAAAGAGAAAATTATTGCAAGATTTTGTTCCAGGGATAAAATAAAAATAGGCTTCCTGTGGGTAAGACTTAAGCCTATAGATATGGAATTTAAGGAACTGGTATTCCATGATGGTCACCTTCCCGACACAATCACTCAAGACAAAAAGTGGGTGTATAAACAAATGAGGTGAAGAAAGCTTATGGAGCCTATCTATCAAAAGATAGTCTAGGGTTTTAAAGACTAGAAGGTTCACAAGTGGCCATCTAACTCAGAAGCAATAAAGCGTACATGAAAGAAGCACACCAGCCTGTGTGATCACAAGATGTAGAAGGGATCAGGTATCAGGCATAAAGAACAAAAAGAATCATATCATTGTGAATGAGGGGGGGTACAGTTAGGGGATCCAAGATCTATCTGTAGGCAACTGGACAACCCCTTACAGAAGGGTCGCTGGGAGGAGATGAGCCAGTCAGGATGCAGTGTAGCAACGATGAAACATATAACTTTCCTCTCGTTCCTAAATGCTACCGCGCCCACTATCATGATCCCAATTCTACCTTACAAACCTGGCTAGACCAGAGAATATACACTGGTCCATATAGGAACTGGAAACACAGGGAAACCAGGACAGATGACCCCTTCAGGACCGGTGCTGAGAGTAGCAATAACAGGAGGGTGGAGGAAAGGTGGGGTAGAAAGAGGGATCTGATTACAAGGATCTCCATATAACCTCCTCCATGAGGGAGGGACAACAAAAAAGTGGGTGAAGGTAGATGTCGGATAGTGTAAGATAGGACAGAATAATAATTTATAAATTATCAAGGGTCCATGAGGGAGGGGGAGGGGGAAGGAGGGGAAATGAGGAGCTAATACCAAGGGCTCAAGTAGAAAGCAAATGTTTTGAGAATGATGTTGGCAACAAATGTACACAGTGGATTTATGTATAGATTGTACTAAGAGTTGTAGGAACCCCCAATAAAATGATTCTTTTTAAAAACCTCAAAGAGCAAAACACACTACGGTTTATTGTACATCAATGATACTTAAATAAAATTACATAAAAGAGCGGAAAAAGAAATGGAATTTAAGGTAAAGAAAGTATTCCCTTTGAAGACCATATTGCAAATATATATTTAGGCAGGCAATTAGATAAAGACATTTTAAGTCTGGGCTTCTATATCTGCCATCTGTCTGTTATGAAAAGTATAATTAGCAACTAGAATCTCTCATACAAAATCAACTCAATATTGTCTTTCTGGTCTGACTTCCGTGGTGTTCTACTGTGCTTTGATGGAGCTCATCATATCATGACTCTATAACAAGATTGAGGAGTTATTTGCATTCTTATGTGGAAGGTAAATCTGTTTGGCCATTCTGTTAGACTAGTTCATTTTCTTTCCTACCATCCCATCTGCCATTTTAATTCAAAACAAGGAGAAAGGCATGTATGTGCCTTTTGAGGAAGGAGAAGATTTTGGTGTGGAAGAAATTCTCTTCTAGACTGCAAGGTAAGTATTTACCCCCTCTAGCCCTGTTGGAGGAGGGGAAAAGGAAGAGAGACAAGGCAAAGAGAACAACCTAGTTAGCTTCATGCCTCCTTACTTTACCTGGTGATTGAGGGGAATATCAGTGCTATGGACCTGTTGTGCTCCCCATTTGGAAGCATGAAGAATAGAGGCTGCCAGGCAGAGCAGCCCTCTGGGAAGTCACTGAATACAAACATATAGAGAGTGCCATCAAGTCTACTGTGATCCATGGAGACCTTATATGAAATGGAATGGAGTGCTGTCTTATCTGGCACCATTGTCACACATTCCTGAATGTTGAAGTCCATTGTTGCAGCGATTAGGTCAATCTGCCTCAACAAGGATCTTCCCTGTCCCTCTATTTCATCAAATATGTTGTCTTCCTCTAGCAATTGTCCACTGATAGTGTGTCCAAAACACATTAGTAAGTCAGTGTTCTCTTGTCATCCATAAGGTTTTCTTTCAGTAATTTTTGGAAGTGGACTGTCAGGCCCCTCTTCCTTGTCTGTCTTAGTCTAGAAGCTTCACTGAAACCTGTCCACCATGGGCAATCCTGCTGGTATTTGAAATTCTGGGAACAGAGCTTCCAGCATCATAACAATACACAAACCATTATAGTACAACCAACTGTCAGATGAGTGGAGGATATCTATATCTAAATCTAAATCTATATCTAAATCTATATCTAAATCTATATTATATCTACATCTACATCTACACCTGCATCTACATCTACATCTACATCTACATCTACATCTATATCTATATCTATATCTATATCTATATCTATATCTATATCTATATCTATATCTATATCTATATCTATATCTATATCTATATCTATATCTATATCTATATCTATATCTATATCTATATCTATATCTATATCTATATCTATATCTATATCTATATCTATATCTATATCTATATCTATATCTATATCTATATCTATATCTATATCTATATCTATAGATAGATAGATGGAGGGAGAGAGTAAAACTGGCAATGCAGTCTGATTAGGCAGTATTCTGATGATCTGCTGCTAACAGAAAGTATCCCCACAATTAACATCTTAAAGTAATGATAATATCAATTTTGCTCACAAATCTGCAATCTGGGCAGAGCTCAGTGAGGACACTAGTATTGGCTTCATCAAGCATTAGCTGGGGTAGCTCAAAGACAGAGGCTGCAGCTCTCTTAAGACTCACTCCCTCACACGACTGATACTTCTATTGGTTGGAGCTCAAGAAGAACCCTATATGTGACATTTTCATTTGGCTTGGTCTTCCTTGCAATATCCTGACAGGGTCCAAATGGTGAACAACCCAATACGACCAGGTGGAAGTCACAGAGCAACACTTCTGCCATAGTCAAAAGCCTGCCAAGATGCAAGGAAGTGGGAAAGCAGGCCCTGTTTCTGGAAAAATGAACACAAACTCATCTTGTAACAAGAGAATGTGCGATGTGCAACATTAGGACAGTCATCTTTGAAGGACACAACCTGCCACGAGCCAAGATACAGAGACAGATTTCTACGAAAGCGGAAGGGCAGGACTTAGACTTAAAGATAAAGCCACAGACTTCATAGGACAAGAGCAATAGGGAGACAAGCAAAGGAAAGCTCTAGGACGCAGGCCTAACATGGCTAAAGATAGGGACAATGTCAGGACTGAACTGGAAGCAAGGAGACACCTGTGCAAGTCAGAACCCGTGAAGTTGTGAGTGCCTTCATAGCTAAGTCAAAGTACCTTGGGGCGTGAGAAGGGAAGGACCAGGAGAAGGAATTAATGGGTAGGTCTATGGAATATGTAAGTCTGGGGACAGAGCATCAGGAATAGCTGGGTTCTGGCACTCAGTTGATACCATCAGAGTTTGAACCTTTTCCTTTCAATGCTGGTTCCTTTTGAGTTTCACGCAGGCTTCCTGATGACAGCTGTAGTTTTATCTAGAAGCTCAGGAATTCTATTAGATAGAGGCTCTTTTCCTTTCTAATCATTGGTGGTACTATCAGGTAAGCATTGGATTGCTAACTGCAAGGTTGGCAGTGCTACCCTACCAGCTACCTCATAGGGAAAAAGATGGAACTTTCTGCTCACATAAATATTTACAGTCTGAGAAACCCCACAGGGGCCTTCTATGATTCAAAATGGACTCATTGGCAATGGGGTAATTGTTTCTGGGGCATTTTTAGGGTTAGATACCATTAACCTAGCATGAGTCACATAGTGAGTCTGACCCAGTCACTTTGGACAGAGGAAAGTCATGCCCTAACAAGGCAGGCCTGGAGCTGGCAGATTGGGTCAATGCCAGCATAAGCATGGAGATGGAGCATGGTGGAAGAGTGATCCCAAAGATACAAGCCATGTGCTGTGAGTGGAAGAAGGGCAAATGAATGCTGCATTAATTAACCAGTCACTGACAAAATGAGGTTGCATAACAAATGGCTCCAAAACCCAGCAGTTCAACACACAGCCCAACCCCTTCCCTCCCACACACACAGTTCTTAAAATTCAGCATCAGGGAGATTAACTGGAACTTTGAACTTGGCACTTCAGGGCTTGGAAGAGATGACAGTGCATGTAAAGGCCTTGGGGCAGGAGAGATCTTGGTGTGACTGAAAGCCCAGAAGAAGACTAATTTGGGGGAGGTGAGATAATAGGATGGAGTTTTCAGTGAGCATTTCCTTGAGAGCCTTCAAGCAAAAGCGAATTTTCTATATTCATGTTTTAGAAGTAGATCTCCACCCATTGGGTAAAGCTTTGGGTAATGGATTGGTGTCGGTATGCAGGGAAAAAATAAATGGGCTTGTTATGGATTAGGAGCCTGTGGTAGTCACCTAATCTTGTGTCGAGTTAAGGATTAGGAGTGTAGGCGTGGAGTGTAGGCTGCCAATCTGGAGATAGTCAGTTAGATTTTTATGTGGGCATAGCCTTCTCCTGAGAACTCTGAGAAATCTGGTACTTCCTCCTTGGAGGTGGAAGACCTCTCTCTCTCTCTCTCTCTCTCTCTCTCTCTCTCTCTCTCTCTCTCTCTCTCTCTCTGCTACTCCTTGGGAGACATTGCAGAAGGCAAGCCAAATGGATGCGATCAGACCTCTGAAGCCAAAGAAGCCTCAGAGAGATCGCTGCCAGCACTGAGATGCTTACAATGCCACTGGATCCACAAGACTTTCCACCCATTGGCCTGTGATTATCCTGCATTCTGCATCACTGCACAGGTTTTATGGGTCTGAAAGGAATTTATAGATTGGTATCAGACATATGGGCTAATATCAGACTTATGGATTTGATCTGCACTGGGCTGGGACGTTTGCTTAATGTACAATTTCTGATTGATATAAAACTCTCTCTCTGGACTTATAAGGTAGAATTAGACCAGAACATGTACTCTGGTACAGACAGGAGCTGGAAACACAGGGAATCCACGACAGATGATCCCTTCAGGACCAGTGGGGAGAGTGGCAATACCAGGAGGGTGGAGGGAAGGTGGGGTAGAAAGAGTGAACCAATTACAAGGATCTACATAAAACCTCTGCCCTGGGGGACGGACAACAGAAAAGTGGGGGAAGTGAGATGTTTGACGTGTAAGATATGACAAAATAATTTATATATTATCAAGGATTTATGAGGGAGGGGGAGGAGGATGGAAGTGGGGAAATGAGGAGCTGATACCAAGGGCTCAAGTAGAAAGCAAATATTTTGAGAAGGATGAGGGCAACACATGTACAAATGCACTTGACACACAATGGGTGGATGGATGGATGGATGGATGGATGGAATGACTGTGATAAGAATTGTATGAGCCCCCAATAAAATTATCAAGGGTTCATAAGGAGGGGGGAGTGGGGAGGGAGGAGAAAAATGAGGAGCAGGTGCCAGGGGCTTATGTGGAGAGCAAATGCTTTGACAATGATGAGGGCAATGAATGTATAAATGTGCTTTATAATGGATGGATGGATGGATTGTGATAAGAGTTGTATGAATCCCTAATATAATGATTAAATAATAGGGAAATGATTTTTAAAAACCACCAACTCTCTCTCATACACATGAGTCTCCCTCGATTTTCTCTAGCATACCCAGACTAATACACAGTTCGCCCCTGTCCTATAGGGCGGCTATGAGTTGGCATGGACTTGAGGGCAGTGGGTTTGTTAGGGCTTTGGAGTTCAGCAGGCCTTTGTTGGTGTGTTTGAGTCTATTTTTGTAGCTGTTGTGTGCAGGTCAGTGGCTCATCTTCCAGCACTCTATAGGACCATATTTTGTTGTGACCCATAAGACTTTCATTTGTTAATATTTGGAAGTAGATCACCAGGTCTTTCTTCCTAGTCTGCCTTAGGCTAGAGCAGTGGTTCTCAATCTGTGGGTTGTGACCCATTTTGGGGTCCAGCGACATTTTAACACGAGTCACCCGATTCATGGCAGTAGCAAAATTACAGTTATGAAGTAGCAAGGAAAATGATTTTATGGTTGGGGGTCACTACAACATGAAGAATTGTATTAAAGGAAGGTTGAGCACCACAGGGCTCGAGGTTCCACTGAAGCCTGCCCATCATTGCTGACCCTTCTGGGGTTTGTCATATCGGTGGCACGGCTTCCAATTTCACAGCAACACTCTAGCTACCACTGCACCACGAACTGATAGACAGGTGGTGGACTGTTCTTAAAAGCCACCTGATTTACGATGCTTTGTTTTGACAGCCCTGGAAAATGGATACAGAATCTAGTTTCATAGTCAATGCAAGACACACCTTGGGGCAGTAGGGATGGCATGAAGTGAATAGATTCAAAGTATATTTTAGGGAGAGGAAGGATGAGAGTTAATGCCTGGGGGTGGGGTGTGCAAGAAGGAAGGAAGCAGAGACACCATTGATATTAAGTGCCTGAGTTAAGACAGGAATTTCCAGGGAAGCTGTTGGGTCATGATGGGAGAATTTCACACTCCCCGGGGACAGGGGGAGTATTTATTAGTTTATATGTCTGCGCATCTTCTCAGACAATAGAGGCTTTGTCATCCTCAAATGAAGCATGCAGTTGGAGCTCAGAGAGGGCATGCAGTGCAAATGAAGATTGGGTTGGTTGAGATGGGTGGACCAGGGCCACTAGTCAATTCTGAGGAGCTTAAGCAAACCTGCCCAGTGTCTCTTGGAGAGTGGGCATGTCTCATAGCCACAGAGGGCCTTTTAATGTTTCACCTCCCACTGCAGCAGCGTGAGGCTCTATCAGCTCATCCTGGAAAGGAAACATACTACCTGCCATCAGGTTCATTTCTTCAAAAAGGATGGAAGAATACAAATGAAAGACTACAATTTGAAGGGGTCTTAGGCAGACTATCAGGCTCATTAAAGCTTCATTTATTAAAACTTCATTCTTCAGAGACATTCTCCCAGTAGGATGTATGCTGGGGTGGGGGTGGGCATGAGGAGGAAGGCTTGGAGCAGGGTAGGGGAACAACCCCACACCCCCAAAAAATACCTTCCCACGAAGCAATTCCAGTGGGCACAGATTAGATAGAAGTTTCATCCTCTGGTCACTTGATGTTTGTCCCTCTCTTTTATCTGAATGCTCTTTCCACATTGCTCAAATGAAGCATCAAATTTATATTAAAATGCAAGTTAGGAAGCATCATCCCCAACCAACCCTGTTCATCAAAATGGTAGTGCTCTCTCCGGGTACCCTGAGTTCAGTTTGTCAACAAGCTGAAGCAGTTGAGCTGGGGCTCTGTGAGGCCCAGGAGCATGAGTTCATTAATATCCGACCCATAATGCCTTGCTGTGTTTCTGCCAACAAAGCCCTGTCACTCCTTACCTAAGGATTTACTCACTCCTTGAAACAGGCATTTATTTACACACAGTTTGACCTCATGATGGTGTTCAGCAGATGTGGATCTTACTTATTTGCATTGTTCTGTGACAGTTGCAAAATTCGTTAGTGGCTCAGGGATCAATCCTCTGTGGACTGCCCTGAAGCTAGATGAAGCAAGTGGGTTCTTGCTGATTCATCCTCCCTTCTTAGGATTGCTTGCTAGTCAGAATAACATAGTGCCCATTAAAGAAACCGCCTGTATCAGTTTAAATTTGTGACCTGGGGGGGAGGGAGGGTCATGATCACAAGTGACAGAAACTGACGCTTGACTAACTTAGGGAAAAAGGCCTATTGGTGGATAAATGGTGGGAAGACAAGAACATGTGGCAAATGCCTGGGCAATCTCAGGGCTGTGAAGCAGGTACTGGCGAAACACTCCTCCTGAGGCCAAAGCGTGCCCTCTGTAGTACATTAAATCACATTCACACACACCCATTCATGTTCACATGGAACCTGAGGCTATGGCCTTACTTGGAGAGGAGGTCTTGGCAGATGTGCTTAGTTAAGGATTTCAAGAGCTCCATCTTTCTGGGTTTAGATTTCAGATGGATGCTACATGCACTGATTGGTGTGTTCTTATAAGAAGAGGACTGGGCACACAGAGACCCCGTGTGAAGACACTGGCAGAGATTGGATCAGTGCATCTATAAGCCAAGAAATATCAAGGATTAGCAGCAGTGACCAGAAGCAGAGAGAGGCTACTTTGATTCTCCTTCAGAGCTCTCAGAAGGAATGAATCTTGCCCACACCTTAATTTTAACCCTTTGCCCTTCAGAAAAGTGAGAGAACAAATGCCTGCTGTTTAAGTCACTCAATTGGTAGCCATTTGTTACAGCTACCCAAAAGAACCATTATGGATTGATCTGTAGCCCCCTCAAAATATGTGAGAAATTTGAACCTTGGTGGACATGATCCTGTTTGAAAAGAATGGAGTTCTTTTGTAATATAAATGAGGCCCTATGGCCACTGGAGATCCCCTCATTGAGGGGTTTAGAAGAGGAGATGGGTCAGTCAGGGTGCGAGGTAGTACCGATGAAGAACACAGCTTTCCCCCAGATCCTGGATGCTTCCTGCCCCCAACTACCATGATCCAAATTCTACCTTGCAGGGCTGGATATGGCAGAGGTTGTACACTGGTGCATATGGGGGCGGGAGGCACAGGGAATCCAGGGTGGATGATACCTTCAGGACCAAAGGTGTGAGGGGCGATGCTGGGAGAGTGGAGGGTGAGTGGGTTGGAAAGGGGGAACTGATTAAGAGGATCCACATGTGACCTCCTCCCTGGGAGATTGACAGCAGAGAAGGGGGGGGAAGGAAGACTCGGGATAGGGCAAGATATGACAAAATAACAATGTATAAATTACCAAGGGTACATGAGGGAAGGCGAAGGGGGGAGGGAGAGGAAAAAAAAGGAGACCTGATGCAAAGGGCTTAAGTGGAGAGCAAATGCTTTGAGAATGATTGGGGCAGGGAATGTGCGGATGTGCTTTATACAGTTGATGTATGTATATGTATGAATTGTGATAAGAGTTGTATGAGCCCCTAATAAAATGTAAAAAAAAGAAAATGATTAGGGCAAAGAATGTACAGATGTGCTTTATACAATTGGTGTATGTATATGTATGGATTGTGATAAGAGTTGTATGAGTCCCTAATAAAATGTTAAAAAAAATGAGGCCATATGAGAATAGGCTTGAGCCTAAACCTAAACACTTCTGAGTTAAAGGCCAGGATAGACCCAGTAACACACAGTACGGGGAGAAAAATAGCGAGGAATGCCAAGGAACTTTCTGGTATCCACAAAGAAGGACCCTGACCTAGAGTCGCACCCCAAATTTGAACCTGTAAGCTCCAAAGCAGGGGGAAAAGTGTTTTAAGGCTACTGACTTGTTGGATAATTTTTGGTTAAGGAGATTAAGACAAGAACTTAAGACATCCTCCAATCCTTCCTCTGGCGTCGTTCCATTTTCTCACATTCAAGAGTCCTCCCAGAGGATTCAGTCAGGTGGTGGTTGTTGTTGTTGTTCAGTGTCATAGGGAGGGTTTGGATTCATTGTGACCATACATACAACATAATCATACACTGCCCGGTCCTGTACCATTCTCACAGTTGTTCTTAAGTTTGAGCCCATTGTTGCAGCCACTGTGTCAATCCCATTTGTTGAGGGCCTTCCTCTTTTTCATTGCCCCTCTACTTTCCAGAACACGATGTCCTGCTCCAGGGACTGATCTCTCCGGACAACATGTCAAAGTTAAGGCGAAGTCTCATTATCCTTGCCATGAGGAACATTCTGGCTGTACTTCATCCAAGTTAGATGGGTTTGTTCTTTTGGCAGTCCATGGTACATTCATTACTCTTTTACATCAATACTAATCAAATATATCTATTCTTCTTTGGTCTTCCTTATTCAGTGTTCAACTTTCACATGAATATGAGACAGTTGAAAATACCATGGCCTGGGTCAACCCGCCCCAGTCCTCAAAGTAATCTCTTGCTTTTCAACACTTTAAAGAGGTCTCATGTAGCAGATTTGACTAGTGAAATGTGTCATTTGTTCTCTTCTCTGCTGCTTCCATGAGAATTGATTGTGGATTCAAGCAAGACAAAATCCTTGACAATTTCAATCTTTCCTCCATTTATCATGATGTTATCAATAGGTCCAGTTGTGAGGGTCTGGGCTTTCTTTACATTGAGTCATAATCCAAACTGAAGGCTTTAATCCTTCATCTTCAACAGCAAGTGAATCAAGTCCTTCTCATTTTCAGCAAAATTGTGTCATCTGTATAATGCAGGTTGTTAATAAGCCTTCCTCCAACCTGATGCTCCATCAGGCACTGCCCCTTAATGAGTTTAGGTCATGAAGGATAGTCCTCCATAGGCACATTGATTATTACACTACCCCCCTCACATAATAAATTCAGAGAGAGAAAATTTCCCCAAAGCAATGGAAAGCTTACTAGAGAAGTGGAGGGTGCTCAAAGCCAAAGGTGACACAAACTGGAAGTCAATACTAGTTTTCAATACCTGCAGTTATCTAATAGTTCACTGCACTATCTACGAAAAGGTGAGGAGAACTGGGGTAATTCCATTAAAAAAGACAATGCAGGGTATATAAGTCCGTCATTCCTCTGGAGAAGAAAAACACATAGTTGGGTTGTAGAGCTTTGTTTGCTAATCAACCGAATGTAGTTGTAAGGCAGGGGTGTATGTGCACGCATGTGTATGTGTGTGTGTGTGTGTGTGTGTGTGTGTGTGTGTGTGTGTGTTGAAGGGAAGGGCTTGCCATTCTATTTCATAGCCAGGAGAAAGATGAGCCTCTTCCCATATGTTTTGCTCTGTGGCAAGTTACTGATCTACAAGGAACTTTTATTTGACAAGGACATTGCCGAGAAAAAAAATGGGAAGCTTGTGTTCATCTCTGCTGAGAGGTGGAGTCAAAGAGATGGGCTTTATAACAGACACCCTGATCGTGCAACCAAACTATGAAATGGCCTCATACATTCAACACACATTTGCTGCACCTCCCCAGTGTGCTGCCCACATATTACCAGGCAGAGTGTTTTATGGGCAGCATTTTAGAGTTAGGCAGGCAGAGGGAGTGTCTTTGTGGGTGTTGCCTTTACCAGTCCTTGGATTGTTCTGGGACAGGCATGTCTTTTTCCTCTAAAGTAACTGATCACGTGTAAAGAATGAGTATGTATATACTCAGTAAGACGGGTTAAACCAAACCCAACCTATGACAATCATCTCAATTGGAACACATAGCGACCCTATACAAATACCCGTAGGGTTTCCAAGTTTGTAACTCTTTTGGGGGGTCAACTACCATATCCTTCTCTTGCAGAACCACTACAGAGTTGACCGTTGTGTTAGCAGCTGAATGCTTAATCACTGTGCCCATTTTGTTTGCTGAGCCGCCCTCAAAACACTGAACAGGTTTTCTGGGTACCAAGTATGTCCACTTCTATATCTGGCATAGGGTGTTTTCTCCAAGTTGATAGGAGGTGCAAATCAGTTACTAGGGGTTTGGCAGAGTCAGTATGGAAACTGCGAGGGTGTGTGAAATTTGAACCAGAGTAGAACAATTCCAAGACACTTCCTAGGGATTCCTGGCATATAATATGCAAATGATAGTCAAGATATATAACTGTGTCTCTGTTCTTGGTTCTGTCAGTACCTGGTGTGGCCACAAAGGAGAAACCTGTTCTCCTGCTATTTTGAGCATCTAGTGTGAATGACAGGAGATAAGTCACATGCTAATGAACCCTGGTGGTGTAGTAGTTAAGCACCATGGTGCCCGGCTATCAAAGGATATAGCATCTGGGGTCTTAAAGACTGGAAGATAAACAGGGGACCATCTAGCTAAGAAACAACAAAGCCCACATAGAAAAAGCACACCAGCCTACCCCAACATGATCGCTGAAGACAAAGCGGGTGCATAAGCACATGCGAGCATGTTTTCTTGATGTGCAATCACCCTTTACATGCAACTCTCTTATACATACGTGTTTCTGTGGATTTGTTTCTCAAATGCACCCAGACTAACATAAGCAGCGTGGAACGCATTTAAGAAGCCTAGACAAGGGCAGGGCAGGATATTCGGAGGGACTGGATCCAGAATTACAGAGGAAGGAGCCCTGGTGGCAAAACGGGCTGCTAGCTCCCTGTCCCAAGGGGGACAATGAGACTGCTGGCTCCCATGAAGATTTACAATCTTGAAAACTCCATATAGGGTCACTGTGGTTGGAATCTACTGGACGGCAGTGACCTTTTGGGATTGAAGGTGGAAGCCACCAATGACTTCCTGCCATTGAGCCAAGGAGCCTCCGGAGAGTGTGTGAATTTCTGGAATGTAGTGAACAACCTCTGCACATCTGCTTTTCGTGCTGCCCAAGTCATGCCCTTGGCCTTTGCTTAAACATATTCATCCAGAAGTGAACCATCACAGCTGCTCCCTCGGGAAGCTGGGGGCTGAGCTCTCTGGTTCCACTCTGTCAGCATTTCTGGTCCGGGTACCTCCCCTCTGCCCCGGCACAGGCAATGTGCTTTTGGAAGCAATGCTCCCTGGGTAGTTGGTGTGATTTGCCTCCTCTGGCCTAACATGATGAATGCTGAGAGGGGGTGGATACTAGGGGGTTAAACTCTCTGAACTTTACCTAGCCCAGGGGGAAACTTATTATTTAAAGTAAGTTTTAGACAGAATCTTTAGAAAGATAAATTGTTAACTTTATGTACACAATTACTCCCAAACACATAGGCTCAACCTCATAGGCTGTGGATGACCTTGAGCAGGTGCTCAGTCACAATGGGTTTCTATCAGGATTGAGAGTTCAGCTCTCTCAACTCTCCAACTGGTTATTAGCACCATAGTCGCGTTTCTATTTATGTAATTACTTTGTTTTAAGGGGCAAAAGACTCCCAATTCAACTATATTTTATTAGGAACTCCTTTGCTAAGTTTTACACAAGAAAAAGGCACAAACCGCTGTTCTTGATGAAGGAAAGCATCCGCATAAGGCCAAAATGGTGTCGGAAGGACCCACAGCCACAGTGACTTAAATAAAATGACACCCATTCTGTCCTGCTGACTCTGACTCATAATGACTCTGTGTAGAGATCCTGAAGTTGCTACCTTTCCAGGAAGCAATAACCTCATCTTTCTCCTGTGGAATGACTAGTGGCTTTGAACCAGCGACCTTGCTCTTAATAGTCCAACACTATCCAGCATTACCACCTGGGCTCCTGAAAACTTAAACAAGACATAGAAAACAAACAACTTTGTCACAAAATTGTGACTGAAGACAGATCAATTCATGGAGTTTCAGGAGGGCCTGTGAGAGCATGAGCGGGACCTTCACTGGGATGTGCACACTACCGTATATCGTTGAGTCTGGCCCGGGGAGTGGACGCAAGCACACTGCCTGAGGGACAAGCTTTCCACTGCCAGTCAGCAGTAGGAAAGAACTCAATGGCGGCTGAATCTGTGGCCCCTCAAAATGGATGTAGGGTCTCCACATAGACTCTCACTGTGAGCCACAGCCTATTGCTCAAAATTTAAGCTCAAATAAGACTTAAACGCCAAACATTCTGTTTCCTTAAAATAGGGTACTGCCAGGATCAGCTAGAAGTCTGCATGACCTATCAGATCTCAACGCCAATCTCAAATCACTTCACATGATCCATTCTACCAGTCATGTCAAGGACAACTAGAGGTCGGCATGAGCAAGCCCAAATCGCCTCCTCACTTACCCATTCAAGAGGCTGTGCCTGTATAACCTATGGACTAATACATTCCCATATGCCGTGGTTATGAAACCAACCATCATGCTGGAATAAGGACCAATCACAATGCAAGGGTCAGGGTCAATGGGAAAGCAAAATAGGGACTGTGGGGAGCCAAGAGGGGTCCCTTCACTCAATCCCTAAACCTGATCTAATGTCACTAGACTGGGGTCTTCCTCACATCTCAAGGGCACCCGATTCATGATTGAAGTGAATTGTGCTTATTCAATCTTTGTTCTGCTTGCTGTCCTGCTGTGGTGCATCCTCTTCTTGCTTTTTTGTGCATGGCTCCCTCTGTTGTGGTGACAAATGGCCTGAGAGGGATTTGACATAGGGAGAAAGCCCACCCACATCAACTGTCACCAGAAGCAGACACTAAGTCCATTTCTCTCACCTCACAGAACTATGCACACCAGACACTGGTAGGGCTGCCTGGGAGGGGAACACTTAGTGCAGTGGTTCTCAACCTGTGGGTTGCGACCCCTTTGGGAGTCATATGACCCTTTCACAGGGCTCACCCAATTCATAACTGTAGCAAAATTACAGTGATGAAGTAGCAAGAAAATCATTTAATGATTGGGGGAGGGGGGCATCACCACAACAAGAGGACCTGTATTAGGAAGGTTGAGAACCACTGCCAGAGTGTGTTTAGGACTTTGCTGCCCTCAAGGTCATCAGACATTCCTGAAGGCAGAGCCACTGCTGGAAGCCCTTATGGGAAATGGCCTGAAGACAGGTCCGAACCAACTCCACCCTCACCCTCCGAGATCCTAATCATAGGAGGCATAGAAATGCTCCCTGCCACTTCCAAGACTGTAAGTCCATGGGAGCAGAAAACCTCCTCTTTCTCCTTGGAGTGGTGGCTGGTGAGTTCAAACTGCTCACTTTCTGGCTAAAATAACCCACAGACCAGCTCCCCCTGAGCTCAGTTTGGTTTGCCGAACAGCCTTAGGCTTAGGGAGCCCCTGGCCTCGGTCGCCACAGCCCTTAGGCTTAGGGAGCCCCAGGCCTGGGGCGCCCCTGCCCTTAGGTTTTGGGAGCCCCAGCCCAGTGCTCACCAGCCCTTAGGCTTTGGGAGCCCCAGGCCTGGGGCGCTCCAGACCTAGGCTTAGGGAGCCAAGGCCTTTGGCGGCCAATCCCTTAGGCTTAGGGAGCCCCAGGCTGAGGTGCTCCAACCCTTAAGCTTAGGGAGCCCCAGGCCTGGGGAGCCCCAGCCTTAGGCTTAGGGAGCCGCAGGCCTGGGACGACTCAGCACTTAGTCTTGGAAGCCTCAGGTCTGGGGCGCCCCAGCCCTTAGTCTTAGGGAGAACCAGGCCTGGGACGCATCAGCCATAGGCTTAGGGGGCCCCAGGTGGGGGGTCCCCGCCCTTAAGCTTAGGGCGCCGCAGGCCTGGAGCGCCCCAGCCCTTAGGTTTAGGAGACCCAGACCTGGGGCGCCCCAGCCCTTAGGCTTTGGAAGCCCCATGCCTGGGGCGCCCCATGCTTTAGGCTTTGGGAGCCCCATGCCTGGGGTGCCCAACCCCTTAGGCTTAGGGAGCCACAGGCCTGGAGCGCCCAGCCCTTAGGCTTAGGGAGCCCCAGGCCTGGGGCGCCCCAGCCCTTAGGCTTAAGGAGCCCCTGGCCTCGGGCGCCACAGCCCTTAGGCTTAGGGAGCCCCAGGCCTGGGGCACCCCAGCCCTTAAGCTAAGGGAGCACCTGGCCTGGGATGCCCCAGCCCTTAGGCTTAGGGAGCCGCAGGCCTGGGGCGCCCCTGCCCTTAGGTTTTGGGAGCCCCAGCCCGAGGCTCACCTGCCCTTAGGCTTTGGGAGCCCCAGGCCTGGGGTGCTCCAGCCCTAGGCTTAGGGAGCCCCAGGCCTGTGGCAGACCATCCCTTAGGCTTAGGGAGCCCAAGGCTGGGGTGCTCCAACCCTTAAGCTTATGGAGCCGCAGGCCTGGGGAGGCCCAGCCCTTAGGCTTAGGGAGCCGCAGGCCTGGGACGCCCCAGCACTTAGTCTTGGATGCCTCAGGTCTGGGGCGCCTCAGCCCTTAGGCTTATGGAGACCCAGGCCTGGGACACCCCAGCCCTTAGGCTTTGGCAGCCCCAGGCCTGGGGCGCCCCAGCGCTTAGTCTTTGGGAGTCCCAGGCCTGGGGAGCCCCAGCACTTAGGCTTTGGGAGCCCCATGCCTGGGGTGCCCCAGCCCTTAGGCTTAGGGAGCACCAGGCATGGGGCGCTCCAGCCCTTAGGCTTTGGGAGCCCAAAGCCTGGGGCGCCCCAGCCCTTAGCCTTAGGGAGCCCCATGCCTGGCACGCCACAGCCCTTAGACTTTGGGAACCCCAGGTGGGTCGCCCCAGCCCATAGGCTTAGGGAGCCCCAGGCCTGGGGCGCCCCTGCCCTTAGGCTTTGGGAGTCCCAGGCCTGGGGAGCCCCCGCCCATAGGCTTAGAGAGCCCCACGCCTGGGGCGCCCCAGCCCTTAGGCTTAGGGAGCCCCAGGCCTGGGGCGCCACAGCCCTTAGGCTTAGGGAGCCCCAGACCTGTGGGTTCCCAGCCCTTAGGCTTTGGCAGCCCCAGGCCTGGGGCGCCCCAGCCCTTAGTCTTTGGGAGTCCCGGCCTGGGGTGCCCCAGCCCTTAGGCTTAGGGAGCCCCAGGCCTGGGGCACCACAGCCCTTAGGCTTAGGGAGCCCCAGGCCTGGGGCTCACCAGCACTTAGGCTTAGGGAGCACCTGGCCTGGGACGCCCAAGCCCTTAGGCTTAGGGAGCCCCAGACCTGTGGCACCCCTGCCATTTGGTTTTGGGAGCCCCAGGCCTGGGGCGCCCCAGCCCTTAGGCTTTGGGAGACCCAGGCCTGTGGGGCCTCAGCCCTCAGGCTTAGGGAGCCCCAGGCCTGGGACACCCCAGCCCTTAGTCTTTGGAAGCCTCAAGTCTGTTGCGCCCCAGACCTTAGGCTTAGGGAGACCCAGGCCTGGGACTCATCAGGCCTTAGGCTTAGGGGGCCCCAGGAATGGGTCGCCTGGGCCCTTAGGCTTAGGGAGCCCCAGGCCTGGGGCGCCCCAGCATTTAGGCTTTGGGAGCCCCAGGAATGGTGCGCCCTAGCCATAGGCTTTGGGAGCCCCAGGCCTGGGGCACCACAGCCCTTAGGCTTTGGTAGCCCCATGACTGGGGCGCCCCAGCCCTTAGGCTTTGTTAGCTCCATGCCTGGGGCGCCCAAGCCCTTAGGCTTAGGGAGCCCCAGGTCTGGGGCGCCCCGCCCTTAGGCTTAGGGAGCCTCAGGCCTGGGGCGCCCCAGCCCTTAGGCTTAGGGATCCCCTGGCCTGGGGCACCACAGCTCTTAAGCTTTGGGAGCCCCAGGCCTGGGGCTCCCCAGCACTTAGGCTTAGGGAGCACCTGGCCTGGGACGCCCAAGCCCTTAGGCTTAGGGAGCTCCAGGCCTGGGGCGCCACTGCCCTTAGGTTTTGGTAGCTCCAGGCCTGTGGCGCCCCAGACCTTAGGCTTTGTTAGCTTCATGCCTGGGGCGCCCCAGCCTTTAGGCTTAGGGAGCCACAAGCCTGGGGCGCCCCAGCCCTTAAGCTTAAGGAGCCCCAGACCTGGGACGCCCAGCCTTTAGGCTTAGGGAGCCTCACGCCTGGGGCGCCCCAGCCCTTAGGCTTTGGTTGCCCCAGGCCTGGGGCACCACAGGCCTTAGGCTTAGGGAGCCCCTGGCCTGGGGCTCCCCAGCACTTAGGCTTAGGGAGCACCTGGCCTGGGACGCCCAAGCCCTTAGGCTTTGGGAGACCCAGGCCTGTGGCGCCCCAGACCTTAGGCTTTGTTAACTTCATGCCTGGGGTGCCCCAGCCCTTAGGATTAGGGAGCCACAAGCCTGTAGCGCCCCAGACCTTAGGCTTTGTTAGCTTCATGCCTGGGGTGCCCCAGCCCTTAGGATTAGGGAGCCACAAGCCTGGGACGCCCAAGCCCTTAGGCTTAGGGAGCCTCACGCCTGGGGCGCCCCAGCCCTTAGGCTTAGGTTGCCCCAGGCCTGGGGCACCACAGCCCTTAGGCTTAGGGAGCCCCAGGTCTGGGGCTCCCCAGCACTTAGGCTTAGGGAGCACCTGGCCTGGGACGCCCAAGCCCTTAGGCTTTGGGAGACCCAGGCCTGTGGCGTCCCAGACCTTAGGCTTTGTTAGCTTCATGCCTGGGGTGCCCCAGCCCTTAGGATTAGGGAGCCACAAGCCTGGGGCGCCCCAGCCCTTAGGCTTAGGGAGCACCAGACCTGGGGCGCCCAGCCCTTAGGCTTAGGGAGCCTCACGCTAGGGCGCCCCAGCCCATAGGCTTAGGGAGCCCCAGGCCTGGGAGACCACAGCCCTTAGGCTTAGGGAGCCCCAGGCCTGGGGCTCCCCAGCACTTAGGCTTAGGGAGCACCTGGCCTGGGACGCCCAAGCCCTTAGGCTTAGGGAGCCCCAGGCCTGGGGCGCCCCTGCCATTAGGTTTTGGGAGCCCCAGGCCTGGGGCGCCCCAGCCCTTAGGCTTAGGGAGCCCCAAGCCTGTGGCGCCCAGCCCTTAGGCTTAGGGAGCCCCAGGTCTGGGACGCCGCAGCCCTTAGTCTTTGGAAGCCACAGGTCTGTTGCGCCCCAGCTTTTAGTCTTGGGAGCCCCAGGCCTGCGGCGTCCCAGCCCTTAGGTTTGGGAGCCCCAGGTCTGAGGCGCCCCAGCCCTTAGTCTTGGGAGTCCCAGGTCTGGGGTTTGCCAGCCCTTAGGCTTAGGGAGCCCCAGGCCTGGGGCACCACAGCCCTTAGGGTTTGGGAGCCCCAGGCCTGGGGCGCCCCATCACGTAGGCATAGGGAGCACCACAGTCCTTAGGGTTAGGGAGCCCCAGCCTGGGGCGCCCCAGCACTTAGGCTTAGGGAGCACATGGACTGGGACGCCCCACCCTTTCGGCTTATGGAGACCCAGGCCTGGGACGCATCAGCCCTTAGGTTTGGGAGCCCCGGGCCTGGGGCGCCCCAGCCCTTAGGCTTAGTGAGCCCCAGGCCTCGGACTCCCCAGCCCTTAGGCTTAGGTAGCCCCAGGCATGGGGCGCCCAGCCCTTAGTCTTAGGGAGCCTCACGCCTAGGGCGCCCCAGCCCTTAGGCTTAGGGAGCCCCAGGCCTGGGGCACCACAGCCCTTAGGCTTAGGGAGCCCCAGGCCTGGGGCTCACCAGCACTTAGGCTTAGGGAGCACTTGGCCTGGGAGGCCCAAGCCCTTAGGCTTAGGGAGCCCCAGGCCTGGGGCGCCCCTGCCCTTAGGTTTGGGAGCCCCAGGCCTGGGGCGCCCCAGCCCTTAGGCTTAGGGAGCCCCAAGCCTGTGGCGCCCAGTCCTTAGGCTTAGGGAGCCCCAGGCCTGGAACGCCGCAGCCCTTAGTCTTTGGAAGCCTCAGGTCTGTTGCGCCCCAGCCCTTAGGATTTGGGAGCCCCAGGCCTGGGGCGCCCCAACCCTGAGGCTTTGGGAGCCCCAGGTCTGTGGGGCCCCAGGCCTTAGGCTTTGGGAGCCCCAGTCCAGGGGTGCCACAGCCTTGGGCTTTGGTAGCCCCAGGCCTGGGGCGCCCCCGCCCTTAGTCTTAGGGAGTCCCACGCCTGGGGCGTCCCAGCCCTTAAGCTAAGGGAGCACCTGGCCTGGGATGCCGCAGCCCTTAGGCTTAGGGAGCCCCAGGCCTGGGGCGCCCCTGCCCTTAGGCTTAGGGAGCCCCACGCTGAGGCGTCCCAGAGCTTAGGGTTAGGGAGCCACAGGCCTGGGACGCCCCAGCACTTAGTCTTCGAAACCTCAGGTCTGGGGAGCCCCAGCCCTTAGGCTTAGGGAGACCCAGGCCTGGGACGCATCAGCCCTTAGGCTTAGGGGGCCCCAGGCCTGGGGCGTCCCAGCCCTTAAGCTTAGGGCGCACCAGGCCTGGGGCTCCCCAGTTTGGGTAGCCCCCTGCCTGGGGCGCCCCAGCCCTTATGCTTTGGGAGCCCCAAGTCTGTGGGTACCCAGGCTTTAGGCTTTGGGAGCCCCAGGCCAGGGGCGCCCCAGCCTTAGGCTTTGGTAGCCCCATGCCTGGGGCACCCCAGCACTTAGGCTTAGGGGGCCAAAGGCCTGGGGCGCTCCAGCCCTTAAGCTTTGGGAGCCCCAGGCCTGGGACGCCCCTGCCCTTAGGCTTAGGGTGCCCCACGCCTGGGGCGCCCCAGCGCTTAGTCTTAAGGAGACCCAGGCCTGGGACGCCCCAGCACTTAGTATTCGAAACCTCAGGTCTGGGCCGCCCCAGCCTTTAGGCTTAGGGAGACCCAGGCCTGGGACGCATCAGCCCTTAGGCTTAGGGGGCCCCAGGCCTGGGGCGTCCCAGCCCTTAAGCGTAGGGTGCCCCAGGCCCGCGACGCCCCTGCTCTTAGGCTTAGGGAGCCCCAGCCCTTAGACTTAGGGAGCCCCAGGCCTGGGACACCCCAGCCATTAGTCTTTGGAAGCCTCAGGTCTTTTGCGCCCCAGACCTTAGGCTTAGGGAGACCCAGGCCTGGGACTCATCAGCCCTTTGGCTTAGGGAGCCCCAGACCTGGGGCGCCAGCCCTTAGGTTTAGGGAACCTCACGCCTGGGGCGCCCCAGCCCTTAGGCTTAGGGAGCCCCAGGCCTGGGGCACCACAGCCCTTAGGATTAGGGAGCCCCAGGCCTGGGGCGCCCCTGCCCTTAGGTTTAGGGAGCCCCAGGCCTGGGGCGCCCCAGCCCTTAGGCTTAGGGAGCCCCAGGTCTGGGACGCCGCAGCCTTAGTCTTTGGAAGCCTCAGGTCTGTTGCGCCCCAGCCCTTAGTCTTGGGAGCCCCAGGCCTGCGGCGTCCCAACCCTTAGGTTTGGGAGCCCCAGGCCTGGGGCGCCCCAGCCCTTAGTCTTGGGAGTCCCAGGTCTGGGGTGTGCCAGCCCTTAGGCTTAGGGAGCCCCAGGCCTGGGGCACCACAGCCCTTAGGGTTAGGGAGCCCCAGGCCTGGGGCTCCCCAGCACGTAGGCTTAGGGAGCACCAAAGCCCTTAGGGTTAGGGAGCCCCAGGCCTGGGGCGCCCCAGCACTTAGGCTTAGGGAGCACCTGGCCTGGGACGCCCCAGCCCTTAGGCTTAGGGAGTCCCAGGCCCAGGGTGCCCCAGCCCTTAGGCTTTGGGAGCCCCAGGCCTGGGGCGCCCCAGCCTTTAGTTTTGGGAGCGCCAGGCTGGGGTTCTCCAACCCTTAAATTTAGGAAGCCCCAGGCCTGGGGTGCCCCAGCCCTTAGGCTTTGGGAGCCCCAGGCCTGGGACGCCCCAGCCCTTAGTCTTTGGAAGCCTCAGGTCTGGGGCGCCCCACCCTTTAGGCTTATGGAGACCCAGGCCTGGGACGCATCAGCCCTTAGGTTTGGGATCCCCGGGCCTGGGGCGCCCAAGCCCTTAGGCTTAGTGAGCCCCAGGCCTCGGACTCCCCAGCCCTTAGGCTTTGGGAGCCCCAGGCCTGGGGTGCCCCAGCCCTTAGTCTTTGGGAGTCCCATGCCTGGGGTGCCCCAGCCCTTAGGCTTAGGGAGCACCAGGCCAGGGGCACCACAGCCCTTAGGGTTAGGGAGCCCCAGGCCTGGGAAGCCCCAGCACTTAGGCTTAGGGAGCACCTGGCCTGGGACGCCCAAGGCCTTAGGCTTAGGGAGTCGCAGGCCTGGGGTTCCCCTGCCCTTAGGTTTTGGGTGCCCCAGGCCTGGGGCGCCCCAGCCCTTAGGCTTTGGGAGCCCCAGGCCTGTGGTGCCCCAGCCCTTAGGCTTAGGGAGCCCCAGGCCTGGGACACCCCAGCCCTTAGTCGTTGGAAGCCTCAGGTCTGTTGCGCCCCAGACCTTAGGCTTAGGGGGACCCAGGCATGGGACTCATCAGCCCTTAGGCTTAGGGGGCCCCAGGAATGGGCGTCTGAGCCCTTAGGCTTAGGGAGCCCCAGGCCTGGGGCGCCCCAGCCCTTAGGCTTTGGGAGCCCCAGGCCTGGGGCGCCCCAGCCTTTAGGCTTTGGGAGGCCCAGGAATGGTGCGCCCCAGACCTTAGGCTTTGGGAGACCCAGGCCTGGGGCACCACAGCACTTAGGCTTTGGTAGCCCCATGACTGGGGCGCCCCAGCCCTTAGGCTTAGGGAGCCACAGGCCTGGGGCGCCCCAGCCCTTAGGCTTTGGGAACGCAGGAATGGTGCGCCCCAGCCCTTAAGCTTAGGGCACCCCAGACCTGGAGTGCCCCAGCCCTGAGGCTTTGGGAGACCCAGGCCTGTGGCGCCCCAGACCTTAGGCTTTGTTAGCTTCATGCCTGGGGCACCCCAGCCCTTAGGCTTAGGGAGCCACAAGCCTGGGGCGCCCCAGCCCTTAGGCTTAGGGAAACCCAGGCCTGGGGCACCACAGCCCATAGGCTTAGGGAGCCCCAGGCCTGGGGCTCACCAGCATTTAGGCTTAGGGAGCACCTGGCCTGGGACGCCCAAGACCTTAGGCTTAGGGAGCCCAAGGCCTGGGGCGCCCCTGCCCTTAGGTTTGGGAGCCCCAGGCCTGGGGCGCCCCAGCCCTTAGTCTTAGGGAGCCCCAAGCCTGTGGCGCCCAGTCCTTAGGCTTAGGGAGCCCCAGGCCTGGAACGCCGCAGCCCTTAGTCTTTGGAAGCCTCAGGTCTGTTGCGCCCCAGCCCTTAGGATTTGGGAGCCCCAGGCCTGGGGCGCCCCAACCCTTAGGCTTTGGGAGCCCCAGGTCTGTGGGGCCCCAGGCCTTAGGCTTTGGGAGCCCCAGTCCAGGGGTGCCACAGCCTTAGGCTTTGGTAGCCCCAAGCCTGGGGTGCCCCAGGGCTTAGGCTTAGGGGGCCCCAGGCCTGGGGCGCCCCAGCCCTTAGTTTTAGGGAGCCCCACGCCTGGGGCGTCCCAGCCCTTAAGCTAAGGGAGCACCTGGCCTGGGACGCCCCAGCCCTTAGGCTTAGGGAGCCCCAGGCCTGGGGCGCCCCTGCCCTTAGGCTTAGGGAGCCCCACGCTGAGGCGTCCCAGAGCTTAGCCTTAGGGAGCCACAGGCCTGGGACGCCCCAGCACTTATCTTCGAAACCTCAGGTCTGGGGCGCCCCAGCCCTTAGGCTTAGGGAGACCCAGGCCTGGGACGCATCAGCCCTTAGGCTTAGGGGGCCCCAGGCCTGGGGCGTCCCAGCCCTTAAGCTTAGGGCGCCCCAGGCCTGGGGCTCCCCAACACATAGGTTTGGGTAGCCCCATGCCTGGGGCCACCAGCCCTTATGCTTTGGGAGCCCCAGGTCGGTGGGGACCCAGGCCTTAGGCTTTGGGAGCCCCAGGCCAGGGGCGCCCCAGCCTTAGGCTTTGGTAGCCCCATGCCTGGGGCACCCCAGCGCTTAGGCTTAGGGGGCCAAAGGCCTGGGGCGCTCCAGCCCTTAAGCTTTGGGAGCCCCAGGCCTGGGACGCCCCTGCCCTTAGGCTTAGGGTGCCCCACGCCTGGGGCGCCCCAGCGCTTAGTCTTAGGGAGCCCCAGGCCTGGGACGCCCAAGCACTTAGTATTCGTAACCTCAGGTCTGGGCCGCCCCAGCCTTTAGGCTTAGGGAGACCCAGGCCTGGGACGCATCAGCCCTTAGGCTTAGGGGGCCCCAGGCCTGGGGCGTCCCAGCCCTTAAGCGTAGGGTGCCCCAGGCCCGCGACGCCCCTGCTCTTAGGCTTAGGGAGCCCCAGCCCTTAGACTTAGGGAGCCCCAGGCCTGGGACACCCCAGCCATTAGTCTTTGGAAGCCTCAGGTCTTTTGCGCCCCAGACCTTAGGCTTAGGGAGACCCAGGCCTGGGACTCATCAGCCCTTTGGCTTAGGGAGCCCCAGACCTGGGGCGCCAGCCCTTAGGTTTAGGGAACCTCACGCCTGGGGCGCCCCAGCCCTTAGGCTTAGGGAGCCCCAGGCCTGGGGCACCACAGCCCTTAGGATTAGGGAGCCCCAGGCCTGGGGCGCCCCTGCCCTTAGGTTTAGGGAGCCCCAGGCCTGGGGCGCCCCAGCCCTTAGGCTTAGGGAGCCCCAGGTCTGGGACGCCGCAGCCTTAGTCTTTGGAAGCCTCAGGTCTGTTGCGCCCCAGCCCTTAGTCTTGGGAGCCCCAGGCCTGCGGCGTCCCAACCCTTAGGTTTGGGAGCCCCAGGCCTGGGGCGCCCCAGCCCTTAGTCTTGGGAGTCCCAGGTCTGGGGTGTGCCAGCCCTTAGGCTTAGGGAGCCCCAGGCCTGGGGCACCACAGCCCTTAGGGTTAGGGAGCCCCAGGCCTGGGGCTCCCCAGCACGTAGGCTTAGGGAGCACCAAAGCCCTTAGGGTTAGGGAGCCCCAGGCCTGGGGCGCCCCAGCACTTAGGCTTAGGGAGCACCTGGCCTGGGACGCCCCAGCCCTTAGGCTTAGGGAGTCCCAGGCCCAGGGTGCCCCAGCCCTTAGGCTTTGGGAGCCCCAGGCCTGGGGCGCCCCAGCCTTTAGTTTTGGGAGCGCCAGGCTGGGGTTCTCCAACCCTTAAATTTAGGAAGCCCCAGGCCTGGGGTGCCCCAGCCCTTAGGCTTTGGGAGCCCCAGGCCTGGGACGCCCCAGCCCTTAGTCTTTGGAAGCCTCAGGTCTGGGGCGCCCCACCCTTTAGGCTTATGGAGACCCAGGCCTGGGACGCATCAGCCCTTAGGTTTGGGATCCCCGGGCCTGGGGCGCCCAAGCCCTTAGGCTTAGTGAGCCCCAGGCCTCGGACTCCCCAGCCCTTAGGCTTTGGGAGCCCCAGGCCTGGGGTGCCCCAGCCCTTAGTCTTTGGGAGTCCCATGCCTGGGGTGCCCCAGCCCTTAGGCTTAGGGAGCACCAGGCCAGGGGCACCACAGCCCTTAGGGTTAGGGAGCCCCAGGCCTGGGAAGCCCCAGCACTTAGGCTTAGGGAGCACCTGGCCTGGGACGCCCAAGGCCTTAGGCTTAGGGAGTCGCAGGCCTGGGGTTCCCCTGCCCTTAGGTTTTGGGTGCCCCAGGCCTGGGGCGCCCCAGCCCTTAGGCTTTGGGAGCCCCAGGCCTGTGGTGCCCCAGCCCTTAGGCTTAGGGAGCCCCAGGCCTGGGACACCCCAGCCCTTAGTCGTTGGAAGCCTCAGGTCTGTTGCGCCCCAGACCTTAGGCTTAGGGGGACCCAGGCATGGGACTCATCAGCCCTTAGGCTTAGGGGGCCCCAGGAATGGGCGTCTGAGCCCTTAGGCTTAGGGAGCCCCAGGCCTGGGGCGCCCCAGCCCTTAGGCTTTGGGAGCCCCAGGCCTGGGGCGCCCCAGCCTTTAGGCTTTGGGAGGCCCAGGAATGGTGCGCCCCAGACCTTAGGCTTTGGGAGACCCAGGCCTGGGGCACCACAGCACTTAGGCTTTGGTAGCCCCATGACTGGGGCGCCCCAGCCCTTAGGCTTAGGGAGCCACAGGCCTGGGGCGCCCCAGCCCTTAGGCTTTGGGAACGCAGGAATGGTGCGCCCCAGCCCTTAAGCTTAGGGCACCCCAGACCTGGAGTGCCCCAGCCCTGAGGCTTTGGGAGACCCAGGCCTGTGGCGCCCCAGACCTTAGGCTTTGTTAGCTTCATGCCTGGGGCACCCCAGCCCTTAGGCTTAGGGAGCCACAAGCCTGGGGCGCCCCAGCCCTTAGGCTTAGGGAAACCCAGGCCTGGGGCACCACAGCCCATAGGCTTAGGGAGCCCCAGGCCTGGGGCTCACCAGCATTTAGGCTTAGGGAGCACCTGGCCTGGGACGCCCAAGACCTTAGGCTTAGGGAGCCCAAGGCCTGGGGCGCCCCTGCCCTTAGGTTTGGGAGCCCCAGGCCTGGGGCGCCCCAGCCCTTAGTCTTAGGGAGCCCCAAGCCTGTGGCGCCCAGTCCTTAGGCTTAGGGAGCCCCAGGCCTGGAACGCCGCAGCCCTTAGTCTTTGGAAGCCTCAGGTCTGTTGCGCCCCAGCCCTTAGGATTTGGGAGCCCCAGGCCTGGGGCGCCCCAACCCTTAGGCTTTGGGAGCCCCAGGTCTGTGGGGCCCCAGGCCTTAGGCTTTGGGAGCCCCAGTCCAGGGGTGCCACAGCCTTAGGCTTTGGTAGCCCCAAGCCTGGGGTGCCCCAGGGCTTAGGCTTAGGGGGCCCCAGGCCTGGGGCGCCCCAGCCCTTAGTTTTAGGGAGCCCCACGCCTGGGGCGTCCCAGCCCTTAAGCTAAGGGAGCACCTGGCCTGGGACGCCCCAGCCCTTAGGCTTAGGGAGCCCCAGGCCTGGGGCGCCCCTGCCCTTAGGCTTAGGGAGCCCCACGCTGAGGCGTCCCAGAGCTTAGCCTTAGGGAGCCACAGGCCTGGGACGCCCCAGCACTTATCTTCGAAACCTCAGGTCTGGGGCGCCCCAGCCCTTAGGCTTAGGGAGACCCAGGCCTGGGACGCATCAGCCCTTAGGCTTAGGGGGCCCCAGGCCTGGGGCGTCCCAGCCCTTAAGCTTAGGGCGCCCCAGGCCTGGGGCTCCCCAACACATAGGTTTGGGTAGCCCCATGCCTGGGGCGCCCCAGCCCTTATGCTTTGGGAGCCCCAGGTCGGTGGGGACCCAGGCCTTAGGCTTTGGGAGCCCCAGGCCAGGGGCGCCCCAGCCTTAGGCTTTGGTAGCCCCATGCCTGGGGCACCCCAGCGCTTAGGCTTAGGGGGCCAAAGGCCTGGGGCGCTCCAGCCCTTAAGCTTTGGGAGCCCCAGGCCTGGGACGCCCCTGCCCTTAGGCTTAGGGTGCCCCACGCCTGGGGCGCCCCAGCGCTTAGTCTTAGGGAGCCCCAGGCCTGGGACGCCCCAGCACTTAGTATTCGTAACCTCAGGTCTGGGCCGCCCCAGCCTTTAGGCTTAGGGAGACCCAGGCCTGGGACGCATCAGCCCTTAGGCTTAGGGGGCCCCAGGCCTGGGGCGTCCCAGCCCTTAAGCCTAGGGTGCCCCAGGCCCGCGGCGCCCCTGCTCTTAGGCTTAGGGAGCCCCAGCCCTTAGACTTAGGGAGCCCCAGGCCTGGGACACCCCAGCCATTAGTCTTTGGAAGCCTCAGGTCTTTTGCGCCCCAGACCTTAGGCTTAGGGAGACCCAGACCTGGGACTCATCAGCCCTTAGGCTTAGGGGGCTCCAGGAATGGGGTGCCCGAGCCCTTAGGCTAAGGGAGCCCCAGGCCTGGGGCGCCCCAGCCCTTAGGCTTTGGGAGCCCCAGGCCTGGGGCACCCCAGCCTTTAGGCTTTGGGAGCCCCAGGAATGGTGCGCCCCAGCCCTTAGACTTTGGGAGCCTCAGGCCTGGGGTACCACAGCCCTTAGGCTTTGGTAGCCCCATCACTGGGGCGCCCCAGCCCTTAGGCTTATGGAGCCACAGGCCTGGTGCGCCCCAGCCATTAAGCTTTGGGAGCCCCAGGCCTGGGCGTACCAGCCCTTAGGCTTAGGTGGCCCCAGGCCTGGGGCGCACCAACCCTTAAGCTTAGGGCACCCCAGGCCTGGGGTGCCCCAGCGCTGAGGCTTTGGGAGCCCCAGGCCTGTGGGGCCCAGACCTTAGGCTTTGTTAGCTTCATGCCTGGGGCGCCCCAGCCCTTAGGCTTAGGGAGCCACAAGCCTGGGGCACTCCAGCCCTTAGGCTTAGGGAGCCTCACGCCTGGGCCGCCCCAGCCCTTAGGCTTAGGTTGCCACAGGCCTGGGGCATCACAGCCCTTAGGCTTAGGGAGCCCCAGGCCTGGGGCTCCCCAGCATGTAGGCTTAGGGAGCACCTGGCCTGGGACGCCCAAGCCCTTAGGCTTTGGGAGCCCCAGGCCTGTGGCGCCCCAGACCTTAGGCTTTTTAGCTTCATGCCTGGGGCGCCCCAGCCCTTAGGCTTAGGGAGCCACAAGCCTGGGGCGCCCCAGCCCTTTGGCTTATGGAGCCCCAGACCTGGGGCGCCAGCCCTTAGGCTTAGGGAGCCACACGCCTGGGGCGCCCCAGCCCTTAGGCTTAGGGAGCCCCAGGCCTGGGAGACCACAGCCCTTAGGCTTAGGGAGCCCCAGGCCTGGGAGACCACAACCCTTAGGCTTAGGGAGCACCTGGCCTGGGACGCCCAAGCCCTTAGGCTTAGGGAGCCCCAGGCCTGGGGCGCCCCAGCCCTTAGGCTTAAGGAGCACCAGGCCAGGGGCACCACAGCCCTTAGGGTTAGGGAGCCCCAGGCCTGGGAAGCCCCAGCACTTAGGCTTAGGGAGCACCTGGCCTGGGACGCCCAAGGCCTTAGGCTTAGGGAGTCGCAGGCCTGGGGTGCCCCTGCCCTTAGGTTTTGGGTGCCCCAGGCCTGGGGCGCCCCAGCCCTTAGGCTTTGGGAGCCCCAGGCCTGTGGTGCCCCAGCCCTTAGGCTTAGGGAGCCCCAGGCCTGGGACACCCCAGCCCTTAGTCGTTGGAAGCCTCAGGTCTGTTGGGCCCCAGACCTTCGGCTTAGGGGGACCCAGGCCTGGGACTCATCAGCACTTAGGCTTAGGGGGCCCCAGGAATGGGCGTCCGAGCCCTTAGGCTTAGGGAGCCCCAGGCCTGGGGCGCCCCAGCCCTTAGGCTTTGGGAGCCCCAGGCCTGGGGCGCCCCAGCCTTTAGGCTTTGGGAGGCCCAGGAATGGTGCGCCCCAGACCTTAGGCTTTGGGAGACCCAGGCCTGGGGCACCACAGCCCTTAGGCTTTGGTAGCCCCATGAGTGGGGCGCCCCAGCCCTTAGGCTTAGGGAGCCACAGGCCTGGGGCGCCCCAGCCCTTAGGCTTTGGGAACGCAGGAATGGTGCGCCCCAGCCCTTAAGCTTAGGGCACCTCAGACCTGGAGTGCCCCAGCCCTGAGGCTTTGGGAGACCCAGGCCTGTGGCGCCCCAGACCTTAGGCTTTGTTAGCTTCAAGCCTGGGGCACCCCAGCTCTTAGGATTAGGGAGCCACAAGCCTGGGGCGCCCCAGCCCTTAGGCTTAGGGAGCCCCAGGCCTGGGGCACCACAGCCCGTAGGCTTAGGGAGCCCCAGGCCTGGGGCTCACCAGCATTTAAGCTTAGGGAGCACCTGGCCTGGGACGCCCAAGACCTTAGGCTTAGGGAGCCCCAGGCCTGGGGCGCCCCTGCCCTTAGGTTTTGGGAGCCCCAGGCCTGGGGCGCCCCAGCCCTTACGCTTAGGGAGCCCCAAGCCTGTGGCGCCCAGTCCTTAGGCTTAGGGAGCCCCAGGCCTGGAATGCCGCAGCCCTTAGTCTTTGGAAGCCTCAGGTCTGTTGCGCCCCAGCCCTTAGGATTTGGGAGCCCCAGGCCTGGGGCGCCCCAACCCTTAGGCTTTGGGAGCCCCAGGTCTGTGGGGCCCCAGGCCTTAGGCTTTGGGAGCCCCAGTCCAGGGGCGCCACAGCCTTAGGCTTTGGTAGCCCCAAGCCTGGGGTGCCCCAGCGCTTAGGCTTTGGGAGCCCCAGGCCTGGGGCGCCCCAGCCTTTAGGCTTTGGGAGCCCCAGGAATGGTGCGCCCAAGCCCTTAGGCTTAGGGAGCCACAAGCCTGGGGCGCTCCAGCCCTTAGGCTTAGGGAGACTCACGCCTGGGCTGCCCCAGCCCTTAGGCTTAGGCTGCCCCAGGCCTGGGGCACCACAGCCCTTAGGCTTAGGGAGCCCCAGGCCTGGGGCTCCCCAGCACTTAGGCTTAGGGAGCACCTGGCCTGGGACGCCCAAGCCCTTAGGCTTTGGGAGCCCCAGGCCTGTGGCGACCCAGACCTTAGGCTTTTTAGCTTCATGCCTGGGGCGCCCCAGCCCTTAGGCTTAGGGAGCCACAAGCCTGGGGCGCCCAGCCTTTTGGCTTAGGGAGCCCCAGACCTGGGGCCCCCAGCCCTTAGGCTTAGGGAGCCTCATGCCTGGGACGCCCCAGCCCTTAGGCTTAGGGAGCCCCAGGCCTGGGAGACCACAGCCCTTAGACTTAGGGAGCCCCAGGCCTGGGGCTCCCCAGCACTTAGGCTTAGGGAGCCCCAGGCCTGGGGCGCCCCTGCCCTTAGGTTTTGGGAGCCCCAGGCCTGGGGCGCCCCAGCCCTTAGGCTTAGGGAGCCCCAAGCCTGTGGCGCCCAGCCCTTAGGCTTAGGGAGCCCCAGGTCTGGGACGCCGCAGCACTTAGTCTTTGGTAGCCTCAGGTCTGTTGCGCCCCAGCCCTTAGTCTTGGGAGCCCCAGGCCTGCGGTGTCCCAACCCTTAGGTTTGGGAGCCCCAGGCCTGGGGCGCCCCAGCCCTTAGTCTTGGGAGTCCCAGGTCTGGGGTTTGCCAGCCCTTAGGCTTTGGGAGCCCCAGGCCTGGGGCACCACAGCCATTAGGGTTAGGGAGCCCCAGGCAGGGGGCGCCCCAGCACGTAGGCTTAGGGAGCACCACAGCCCTTAGGGTTAGGGAGCCCCAGGCCTGGGGCGCCCTAGCACTTATGTTTAGGGAGCACCTGGTGTGGGACGCCCCAGCCCTTAGGCTTAGGGAGTCCCAGGCCTGGGTTGCCCCTGCCCTTAGGTTTTGGGAGCCCCAGGCCCGGGGCGCCCCAGCCCTTAGGCTTTGGGAGCCCCAGGCCTGGGGCGCCCCAGCCTTTAGTTTTGGGAGCGCCAGGCTGGGGTTCTCCAACCCTTAAGTTTAGGGAGCCCCAGGCCTGGGGAGCCCCAGCCCTTAGGCTTTTGGAGCCCCAGGCCTGGGGAGCCCTAGCCCTTAGGCTTTGGGAGCCCCAGGCCTGGGACGCCCCAGCCCTTAGGCTTTGGAAGCCTCAGGTCTGGGGCGCCCCACCCTTTATGCTATGGAGACCCAGGCCTGGGACGCATCAGCCCTTACGATTGGGAGCCCCGGGCCTGGGGCGCCCCAGCCCTTAGGCTTAGTGAGCCCCAGGCCTCGGACTCCCCAGCCCTTAGGCTTTGGCAGCCCCAGGCCTGGGGCGCCCCAGCCCTTAGACTTTGGGAGTCCCAGGCCTGGGGTGCCCCAGCCCTTAGTCTTAGGGAGCACCAGGCCAGGGTCATCACAGCCCTTAGGGTTAGGGAGCCCCAGGCCTGGTAAGCACCAGCACTTAGGCTTAGGTAGCACCTGGCCTGGGACGCCCAAGGCCTTAGGCTTAGGGAGTCGCAGGCCTGGGGTGCCCCTGCCCTTAGGTTTTGGGTGCCCCAGGCCTGGGACGCCCCAGCCCTTAGGTTTAGGGAGCCCCAGGCCTGTGGCGCCCCAGTCCTTAGGCTTAGGGAGCCCCATGCCTGGGACACCCCAGCCCTTAGTCTTTGGAGGCCTCAGGTCTGTTGCGCCTCAGACCTTAGGCTTAGGGAGATCCAGGCCTGGGGCACCACAGCCCTTAGGCGTTGGTAGCCCCATGACTGGGACGCCCCAGCCCTTAGGCTTAGGGAGCCACAGGCTTGGGGCGCCCCAGCCCTTAGGCTTTGGGAGCCCCAGGCCTGGGGCGTACCAGCCCTTAGGCTTAGGTGGCCCCAGGCCTGGGGCGCGCCAGCCCTTACGCTTAGGGCACCCCAGACCTTAGGCTTTGTTAGCTTCATGCCTGGGGCGACCCAGCCCTTAGGCTGAGGGAGCCACAAGCCTGGGGCGCCCCAGCCCTTAGGCTTAGGGAGCCCCAGGCCTTGGGGGCCCAGCCCTTAGGTTTAGGGAGCCTCACGCCTGGGGCGCCCCAGCCCTTAGGCTTAGGGAGCCCCAGGCCTGGAGCACCACAGCCCTTAGGCTTAGGGAGCCCCAGGCCTGGGGCTCACCAGCACTTAGGCTTAGGGAGCACCTGGCCTGGGACGCCCAAGCCCTTAGGCTTAGGGAGCCCCAGGCCTGGGGCGTCCCTGCCCTTAGGTTTTGGTAGCCCCAGGCTTAGGGCGCCCCAGCCCTTAGGCTTAGGGAGCCCCAAGCCTGTGGCGCCCAGCCCTTAGGATTAGGGAGCCCCAGGCCTGGAACGCAGCAGCCCTTAGTGTTTTGAAGCCTCAGGTCTGTTTCGCTCCAGCCCTTAGGAATTGGGAGCCCCAGGCCTGGGGCGCCCCAACCCTTAGGCTTTGGGAGCCCAGGTCTGTGGGGCCCCAGGCCTTAGGCTTTGGTAGCCCCATGCCTGGGGCGCCCCAGCGCTTAGGATAGGGGGCCACAGGCCTGGGGCGCACCAGCTGTTAGGCTTTGGGAGCCCCAGGCCTGGTGCGCCCCAGCCCTTAGTCTTAGGGAGCCCCACGCCTGGTGTGTCCCAGCCTTTAAGCTAAGGGAGCACCTGGCCTGGGACGCCCCAGCCCTTAGGCTTAGGTAGCCCCAGGCCTGGGGAGCCCCTGCCCTTAGGCTTAGGGAGCCCCACGCCTGAAACGCCCCAGCGCTTAGGCTTAGGGAGCCCCAGGCCTGGGACCCCCAGCACTTATTCTTCGAAACCTCAGGTCTGGGGCGCCCCAGCCCTTAGGCTTAGGGAGACCCCGGCCTGGGACGCATCAGCCCTTAGCCTTAGGGGGCCCCAGGCCTGGGCGTCCCAGCCCTTAATCTTAGGGCGCCCCAGGACTAGGGATCCCCAGCCCATAGTTTTGGGTAGCCCCATGCCTGGGGCGCCCCAGCCCTTATTCTTGGGAGCCCCAGGCCTGGGGCACCCCAGCCCTTAGGCTTTGGAACACCAGGCTTGTGGCGCCCCAGCCCTTAGGCTTTGGGAGGCCAAGGCATGGGGAGCCCCAGCTCTTAGGCTTAGGGAGCCCTAGGCCTGGGTTGCCCCAGCCCTTAGGCTTTGGAACCCCAGGCCTGGGGCGCCCCAGCACTTAGGTTTTGGTAGCCCCATGCCTGGGGCGCCCCAGCACTTATGCTTTGGGAGCCCCATGCCTGGGGCGACCCAGCCCTTAGTCTTGGGAGCCCCAGGCCTGCGGCGCCCCAGCCCTTAGGCTTAGGGATCCCCAGGCCTGGGACACCCCAGCCCTTAGGCTTTGGCAGCCCCAGGCCTGGAGCGCCCCAGCCCTCAGTCTTTGGGAGTCCCAGGCCTGGAGCGCCCCAGCACTTAGGCTTTTGGAGCCCCACGCCTTGGGTGCCCCAGCCCTTAGGCTTAGGGTGCCTCAGGCATGGGGTGCCCCAGCCCTTAGGCCTTGGGAGCCCCAGGCCTGGGGCGCCCCAGCCCTTAGGCTTAGGGAGCCGAAGGTTTGGGGGCCCCTTTCCCTTAGGTTTTGGGAGACCCAGGCCTGGGGCGCCCCAGCCCTTAGGCTTAGGGAGGACCTGGCCTGTGTCGCCCCAGCACTTAGGTTTGGGACCCCAGGCCTGGGGCGACCCAGCACTTAGGCTTTGGAACACCAGGCTTGTGGCGCCCCAGCCCTTAGGCTTAGGGAGCCGAAGGCATGGGGAGCCCCAGCCCTTAGGCTTAGGGAGCCCTAGGCCTGGGTTGCCCCAGCCCTTAGGCTTGGGGAGCCGCAGGTGTGGGGGCCGCTTTCCCTTAGGTTTTGGGAGCCCTAGGCCTGGGGCGCCAGCCCATAGGCTTAGGGAGAACATGGCCTGTGTCGCCCCAGCACTTAGGTTTGGGACCCCAGGCCTGGGGCGCCCCAGCACTTAGGCTTTGGAACACCTGGCTTGGGGCGCCCCAGCCCTTAGGCTTAGGGAGCCGAAGGCATGGGGAGCCCCAGCCCTTAGGCTTAGGGAGCCCAAGGCCTGGGTTGCCCCAGTCCTTAGGCTTTGGAACCACAGGCCTGTGGCGCCTCAGCCCTTAGGCTTAGGGAGCCCCAAGCCGGGGGCACCCCAGCCCTTAGGCTAAGGGAACCCCAGGCCTGGGGAGACCCAGCCCTTAGGCTTAGGGAGGCCCAGGCCGGGGACGCCCCATCCCTTAGGCTTTGGGAGCCCCAGGCCTGGGGCATCCAAGCCCTTCGGCTTTGGGAGTCCCAGGCCTGGGGCGCCCCATCCCTTTGACTTAGCGAGACTCAGGCCTGGGGCGCCCCAACCCTTAGGCTTAGGGAGCCCCAAGCCTGGGGCGCCCGTGCCCTTAGGCTTGGGAACCCTAGGCCTGGGGCGACCCAGCCCTAAGGCTTAGCGAGCTCCAGGCCTGGGGAGCCCCAGCCTTTAGGCTTAGGGAGCCCCAGGCCTGGGGAACCCCAGCCCTTAGGCTTGGGAGCCCCAGGCCTGGGGCGCCCCAGCCCTTAGCTTTATGGAGCCGTAGGCCAGGGGCTCCCCAGCCCTTAGGCATTGGGAGCCCTAGCCTGGGTCGCCCCAGCCCTTAGGCTTTGGGAGCCCCAGGCTTGTTGCGCCCCAGTCCTTAGGATTAGGGAGCCCCAGGCACGGGGCGCCCCAACTCATAGGCTTAGGGGCCCCCTGGCTTGGGTCGACCCAGCTTTTAGGCTTAGGGAGCCCCAGGCCTGGGGTGCCACAGCCCTTAGGCAGTGGGAGCCCCAGGCCTGGGGCGCCCCAGCCCTTAGGCTTCGGGAGCCAAATCTAGGGGTGCCCCAGCCCTTAGACTTAGGGAGCCCAAGGCCTGGGGCGCCCCAGGCCATAGGCTTTGGGAGTCACAGGCCTGGGGCGCCCCAGCTCTTAGGCTTAGGGAGCCCCAGGCCTGGGCGCCCCAGCACTTAGGATAAGGGAGCCCCAGGTGGGCGCCCCAGCCTTTAGGCTTAGGGAGCCCTAGGCCTTGGATTCCCCAGCCCTTAGGATTAGGGAGCCCCAGGCCTGGGGTGCCCCAGCCCTTAGGCTTTGGGAGCCCCAGGCCTAGGGCGCCCCAGCCCTTAGGCTTTGGGAACCCAGCCCTGGGGCGGCCCAGCCCTTTGGCTTAGGGAGTCCCAGGTCTGAGGCGCCCCAGCCCTTAGGCTTTGGGAGCCTCAGGTCTGGGGCAACCCAGCCCTTAGGCTTACGGAGCCCCAGGTCTGTGGCGCCCCAGGCCTTAGGCTTTGGGGCCCCGAGGCCAGGGGCGCCCCTGCCCTTAGGCTTTGGTAGCCCCATGCCTGGGGCACCCAGCGCTTAGGCTTAGGGAGCCACAGGCCTGGGCGCTCAAGCCCTTAGGCTTTGGGAGCCCCTGGCCTGGGGCGCCCGATCCCTTTGGATTAGCGAGACCCAGGCCTAGGGCGCCCCAACCCTTAGGCTTAGGGAGCCCAAGGCCTGGGGTCCCCAGCCCTTAGGCTTGGGAACCCTAGGCCTGAAGCGACCCAGCCCTTAGGCTTAGCGAACTCCAGGCCAGGGGAGCCCCAGCCTTTAGGCTTAGGGAGCCCCAGGCCTGGGGAACCCCAGCCCTTAGACTTTGGGAGCCCCAGCCTGGGGCGCCCCAGCCCTTAGGCTTATGGAGCCCTAGGCCAGGGGCTCCCCAGCCCTTAGGCATTGGGAGGCCTAGGCCTGGGGCGCTCAGGCCCTTAGGATTTGGGAGCCCCAGGCCTCGGGCGCCTGAGCCCTTAGGCTTTTTGAGCCCCAGGTCTGGGGTGCCTCTTTCCCTTCGGTTTTGGGAGTCCAAGTCCTGGGGCGCCACAGCCCTTAGTCTTAGGGAGGCCCAGGCCTGGGTCGCCCCAGCCCTTAGGCTTTGGAACCCCAGTCCTGGGGCGCCCCAGCCCGTAGGCTTTTGTAGCCCAAGGTTGGGGCGCCCAGCCCTTAGGCTTAGGGAGTCCCAGGCCCGGGGAATCCCGGCCCTTAGGCTTTGGGAGCCCCAGGCCCGCGGTGCCCCAGCCTTAGACTTAGGGTGCCCCAAACCCGTGGCACCCCTGCCCTTAGGCTTTGGGAGCCCCAGGCCCGAGGTGCCCCAGCTCTTAGGCTTAGGGAGCCCCTGGCCCGGGGCGCCCCAGCCCTTAGGATTTGGGAGCCTCAGGCCTGGGGCGCCAGAGCCCTTAGGCTTTGGGAGCCGCAGGTCTGGGGGCCCCTTTCCCTTAGGCTTTGGGAGCCCCATGCCTGGGGCGCCCCAGCCCTTAGGCTTAGCGAGCCTCAGGCCTTAGGCATTGGGAACCCTAGGCCTGGGGCGCCCCTGCCCTTCGGCTTTGGGAGCCCCGTGCCTGGGGCGCCGCAGCTCTTAGGCTTTGGGAGCCCCAGGACGGGGGCGCCCCAACACTTAGGCTTAGGGAGCCCAGCCCTGGAGCGCCCCAGACTTTAGTCTTAGGGAGCCCCAGTCCTGGGTCACCACAGCCCTTAGTCTTAGGGAGGCCCAGGCCTGGGTCGCCTCATCCCTTAAGCTTTGGGACATAAGGCCTGGGGTGCCCCAGCCCTTAGGCTTTGGAACCCCAGGCCTGGGGCGCCCCAGCCCGTAGGCTTTGGTAGCCCCAGGCTGGGGCGCCCCGGCCCTTAGGCTTAGCGAGCCCCAGGTTTAGGCTTTGGGAACCCTAGGCCTGGGGCGCCCCAGTCCTTAGTCTTTGGGAGCCCCAGGCTTTGGCACCCCAGCACATAGGATAAGGGAGCTCCAGGTGGGCGCCTCAGCCTTTAGGCTTAGGGAGCCCTAGGCCTTGGACTCCCCAGCCCTTAGGATTAGGGAGCCCCAGGCCTGGGGTGCCCCAGCCCATAGGCTTTGGGAGCCCCAGGCCTAGGGCGCCCCAGCCCTTAGGCTTTGGGAACCCAGCCCTGTGGCGGCCCAGCCCTTAGGCTTTGGGAGTCCCAGGTATGAGGCGCCCCAGCCCTTAGGCTTTGGGAGCCCCAGGTCTGGGGCAACCCAGCCCTTAGGCTTACGGAGCCCCAGGTCTGTGGCACCCCAGGCCTTAAGCTTTGGGAGCCCAGACCAGGGGCACCCCAGGCCTTAGGCTTTGGTAGCCCCAGGCTGGGGTGCTCCAACACTTAAAGTTAGGGAGCCCCATGCCTGGGGAGCCCCAGCCCTTAGGCTTTGGGAGACCCAGGCCGGGGACGCATCAGCCCTTAGGCTTAGGGGGTCCCAACCCTGGGGCGTCCCAGCCCTTAAGCTTAGGGCGCCCCAAGCCTGGGGCTTCCCAGCCCTTAGGTTTGGGAGACCAAGGCGTGGGGCGCCCCAGCCCTTAGATTTTGGTAGCCCCAGCCCTTATGTTTTGGGAGCCAAGGCCTGGGGCGCTCAAGCCCTTAGGCTTTGGGAGCCCCAGGCCTGGCGCGCCCCAGCTCTTAGGCTTAGGGAGCCCCACGCCTGGGGCGCCCCAGCACTTAGGCTTAGGGAGCCCCTGGCCTGGGGCACCACAGCCCTTAGGCTTATGGAGCCCCAGGCCTGTGGCGCCCCAGCCCTTAAGCTAAGGGAGCACCTGGCCTGGGACGCCCCAGCCCTTAGGCTTAGGGTGCCCCAGGCCTGGGGTGCCCCAGCCCGTAGGCTTAGGGAGCCCCACGCGTGAGGCGCCCTAGCGCTTCTGCTTAGGGATCCCCAGGCTGGGGTGCTCCAACCCTTAAAGTTAGGGAGCCCCAGGCCTGGGGAGCCCCAGCCCTTAGGCTTAGGGAGACCCAGGCCTGGGACGCATAAGCCCTTAGGCTTAGGGGGCCCCAACCCTGGGGCGTCCCAGCCCTTAAGCTTAGGGCGCCCCAAGCCTGGGGCTCCCCAGCCCTTAGGTTTGGGACACCAAGGCCTGGGGCGCTCCAGCCCTTAGGTTTTGGTAGCCCCAGGCCTGGGGCACCCCAGCCCTTATGCTTTGGGAGCCCCAGGCCTGGGGCGCCCAAGCCCTTAGGTTTGGGAGCCCCAGGCCTGCGGCGCACCAGCCCTTAGGTTTGGGAGCCCCAGGCCTGGGGCGCCCCCGCCCTTAGGCTTAGGGAGACCCAGGCCTGGGGCGCCCCTGCCCTTAGGCTTAGGGAGCCCCATGCCTGGGACATCCCAGCCCTTAGGCTTTGGCAGCCCCACGCCTGGAGCGCCTCAACCCTTAGTCTTTGGTATTCCCAGGCCTTGAGCGCCCCAGCACTTAGGCATTTGGAGCCCCAAGCCTGGGGCGCCCCAGCCCTTAGGCTTAGGGAGCCGCAGGTCTGGGGGCCGCTTTCCCTTAGGTTTTGGGAGCCCTAGGCCTTGGGCGCCCCAGCCCTTAAGCTTAGGGGGGACCTGGCCTGTGTCGCCCCAGCACTTAGGTTTGGGACCCCAGGTCTGGGGCGCCCCAGCACTTAGGCTTTGGAACACCAGGCTTGGGGCGCCCCAGCCCTTAGGATTAGGGAGCCGAAGGCATGGGGAGCCCCAGCCCTTAGGCTTAGGGAGCCCAAGGCCTGTGTTGGCCCAGCCCTTAGGCTTTGGAACCCCAGGCCTGGGGCGCCTCAGCCCTTAGACTTAGGGAGCCCCAGGCCTGGGGCGCCCCAGCCCGTAGGCTTAGGGAGCACAAGGCCTGGGGCGCCCCAGCCCTTAGTCTTAGAGAACCCCAGGCCTGTGGCGCCCCAGCCCATAGGCTAGGGAGCCCCTGCTTGGGGCGCCCCAGCCCTTAGCCTTAGGGAGACCCCGGCCTGGGACGCCCCAGCCCTTAGGCTTAGGGAGCCCCCGGCCTGGAGCACCCCAGCCCTTAGGCTTAGGGAGCACCAAGCCGGGGGCACCCCAGCCCTTAGGCTAAGGGAACCCCAGGCCTGGGGAGACCCAGCCCTTAGGCTTAGGGAGGCCCAGGCCGGGGACGCCCCAACCCTTAGGCTTTTGCGAGCCCCAGGCCTGGGTCATCCCTGCCCTTCGGCTTTGGGAGCCCCAGGCCTGGGGCGCCCCATCACTTTGGCTTAGCGAGACTCAGGCCTGGGGCGCCCCAAACCTTAGGCTTAGGGAGCCCCAGGCCTGGGGCGCCCCAGCCCTTAGGCTTGGGAAGCCTAGGCCTGGGGCGACCCAGCCCTTAGGCTTAGCGCGCTCCAGACACGGGGAGCCCCAGCCTTTAGGCTTAGGGAGCCCCAGGCCAGGGGAACCCCAGCCCTTCGGCTTGGGAGCCCCAGGCCTGGGGCGCCCCAACCCTTAGGCTTATGGAGCCCTAGGCCAGGGGCTTCCCAGCCCACAGGCATTGGGAGCCCTAAGCCTGGGGCGCTCAAGCCCTTAGGATTTGGGAGCCCCGTGCCTGGGGCACCCGAGCCCTTAGGCTTTTTGAGCCTCAGGTCTGGGGCGCCCCTTTCCCTTCGGTTTTGGGAGCCCCAGTCCTGGGGCGCCACAGCCCTTAGTCTTAGGGAGGCCCAGGCCTGGGGCGCCCCAGCCCTTAGGCTTTGGAACCCCAGTCCTGGGGCACCCCTGCCCGTAGGCTTTGGGAGCCCCAGGCTGGGGCGACCCAGCCCTTAGTCTTAGGGAGTCCCAGGCTCGGGGCGCCCCGGCACTTAAGCTTTGGTAGCCCCAGGCTGGGGCGCCCCAGCCCTTAGGCTTAGGGAGTCCCAGGCCCGGGGTTTCCCAGCCCTTAGGCTTAGGGAGCCCCAGGCCCGTGGCGCCCCTGCCCTTAGGATTTTGAGCCTCAGGCCTGGTGGGGCCGAGCCTTAAGGCTTTCGGAGACGCAGGTCTGGGGGCCCATTTCCCTTAGGTTTTGGGAGCCCCAGGCCTGGGGCGCCCAAACCCTTAGGATAAGGGAGGACCTGGCCTGTGTCGCCCTAGCCCTTTGGATTTGGGAGCCCCAGCCCTTGGGCGCACCAGCCCTTAGGCTTAGCGAGCCCCAGGCCTTAGGCTTTGGGAACCCTAGGCCTGGGTCACCCCATCCCTTAAGCTTTGGGACATAAGGCCTGGGGCACCCCAGCCCATAGGATTTGGGAGCCCCAGGCCTGGGGTGCCCCAGCCCTTAGACTTTGGGAGCCCCAGGCATGGGGCGCCCCAGCCCTTAGGCTTAGCGAGCCCCAGGTCTTAGGATTTGGAACCCTAGGCCTGGGGCGCCCCAACCCTTTGGCTTTGGGAGCCCCAGGCTTGTTGAGCCCCAGTCCTTAGGCTTAGGAAGCCCCAGGCCCGGGGCGCCCCAACTCGTAGGCTTAGGGAGCCCCTGGCTTGGGTCGCCCCAGCCTTTAGGCTTAGGGAGCCCCAGGCCTGGGGCGCCCCAGCCCTTAGACTTAGGGAGCCCAAGGCCTGGGGCGCCCCAGCCTTTAGGCTTAGGGAGCTCCAGGCCTGGGCGCCCCAGCACTTAGGATAAGGGAGCCCCAGGTGGGCGCCCCAGCCTTTAGGCTTAGGGAGCCCCATGCCTGGCGCGCCACAGCCCTTAGGCTTAGGGTGCCCCAGGCATGGGTCGCCCCATCCCTTAAGCTTTGGGACATAAGGCCTGGGGTGCCCGAGCCCTTAGGCTTTGGAACCCCAGTCCTGGGGCTCTCCAGCCCGTAGGCTTTGGTAGCCCCAGGCTGGAGTGCCCCAGCCGTTAGCCTTAGGGCGTCCCAGGCCCCTGGCGCCCCAGCCCTTAGGCTTTGGTAGCTCCAGGCCTGGGGCGCCCCAGCCCTTAGGATATGGGAGCCCCAGGCCTGGGGCGCCCCAGCCCTTAGGTTTTGGGAGCCCCATGCCTGGGACGCACCATCCCTTAGGCTTAGATAGCCCCAGGCCTTAGGCTTTGGGAACCCTAGGCCTGGGGTGCCCCAGACCTTAGGTTTTGGGAGCCCCGCGCCGGGGGTGCCCCAGCCCTTTGGCTTTGGGAGCCCCAGGCTTGTTGCGCCCTAGTACTTAGGCTTAGGAAGCCACAGGCCCAGGGCGCCCTAACACGTAGGCTTAGGGAGCCCCTGGCTTGGGTCCCCAGCCTTTAGGCTTAGGGAGCCCCAGGCCTGGGGCGCCACAGCCTTTAGGCTGTGGGAGACCCAGGCCTGGGTATCCCCAGTCCTTTGTCTTTGGGAGCCCCAGGCCTGGGGCGCCCCAGCCCTTAGGCTTCGGGAGCCAAGTCTTGGGGTCCCTCAGCCCTTAGTCTTAGGGAGCCCAAGGGCTGGGGCGCCCCAGGCCATAGGCTTTGGGAGTCCCAGGCCTGGGGCGCCCCAGCCCTTAGGCTTAGGGAGCCCCAGGCCTGGGCGCCCCAGCACTTAGGATAAGGGAGCCCCAGGTGGGCGCCCCAGCCTTTAGGCTTAGGGAGCCCTAGGCCTTGGACTCCCCAGCCCTTAGGATTAAGGAGACCCAGGCCTGGGCTGCCCCAGCCCTTAGGCTTTGGGAGCCCCAGGCCTAGGGCACCCCAGCCCTTAGGCTTTGGGAACCCAGCCCTGGGGCGGCCCAGCCCTTAGGCTTTGGGAGTCCCAGGTCTGAGGCGCCCCAGTCCTTAGGCTTTGGGAGCCCCGTGCCTGGGGCGCCGCAACTCTTAGGCTTTGGGAGCCCCAGGCTTGTGGCGCCCCAGTCCTTAGGCTTAGGAAGCCCCAGGCCCGGGGCGCCCCAACACTTACGCTTAGGGAGCCCCAGGCCAAGGGCTTCCCAGCCCTTGGGCTTTGGGAGCCCCTGGGCCTGAGGCGCCCCAGCCCTTAGGCTTAGGGAGCCCAGGCCTGGAGTGCCCCAGACTTTAGTCTTAGGGAGCCCCAGTCCTGGGGCGCCACAGCCCTTAGTCTTAGGGAGGCCCAGGCCTTGGTCGCCCCATCCTTAGGCTTTGGGACCTAAGGCCTGGGGTGCCCCAGCCCTTAGGCTTTGGAACCCCAGTCCAGGGGCGCCCCAGCCCGTAGGCTTTGGTAGCCCCGTGCCTGGTGCGCACCAGCCCTTTGGCTTTGGGAGCCCCAGGCTTGTTGCGCCCCAGTCCTTAAGCTTAGGAAGCCCCAGGCCCGGGGCGGCCCAACACTTAGGCTTAGGGAGCCCCAGGCTTGGGGCGCCTCAGCCCTTAGGCTTAGGGAGCCCCAGGCCTGGGCGCCCCAGCACTTAGGATAAGGGAGCCCCAGGTGGGCGGCCCAGCCTTTAGGCTTACGGAGCCCTAGGCCGTGGACTCCCCAGCCGTTAGGATTAGGCAGACCAAGGCCTGGTGTGCCCCAGCCATTAGGCTTTGAGAGCCCCAGGCCTAGGGCGCCCAAGCCCTTAGGCTTTGGGAACCCAGGCCTGGGGCGGCCCAGCCCTTAGGCTTTGGGAGCTCCAGGCCTGGGGCGCCGCAGCTCTTAGGTTTTGGGAGCCCCAGGCTTGTGGCGCCCCAGTCTTTAGGCTTAGGAAGCCCCTGGCTCTGGGCGCCCCAACACTTAAGCTTTGGGAGCCCAGGCCTGGAGCTCCCCAGACTTTAGTCTTAGGGAGCCCCAGTCCTGGGGCTCCACAGCCCTTAGTCTTAGGGAGGCTCAGGCCTGGGTCGCCCCATCCCTTAAGCTTTGGGACATAAGGCCTGTGGTGCCCGAGCCCTTAGGCTTTGGAACCCCAGTCCTGGGGCTCTCCAGCCCGTAGGCTTTGGTAACCCCAGGCTGGAGTGCCCCAGCCGTTAGCCTTAGGGCGTCCCAGGCCCCTGGCGCCCCAGCCCTTAGGCTTTGGTAGCTCCAGGCCTGGGGCGCCCCAGCCCTTAGGATATGGGAGCCCCATGCCTGGGGCGCCCCAGCCCTTAGGTTTTGGGAGCCCCATGCCTGGGACGCACCATCCCTTAGGCTTAGATAGCCCCAGGCCTTAGGCTTTGGGACCTAAGGCCTGGGGTGCCCCAGCCCTTAGGCTTTGGAACCCCAGTCCAGGGGGGCCCCAGCCCGTAGGCTTTGGTAGCCCCGTGCCTGGTGCGCACCAGCCCTTTGGCTTTGGGAGCCCCAGGCTTGTTGCGCCCCAGTCCTTAAGCTTAGGAAGCCCCAGGCCCGGGGCGGCCCAACACTTAGGCTTAGGGAGCCCCAGGCTTGGGGCGCCTCAGCCCTTAGGCTTAGGGAGCCCCAGGCCTGGGCGCCCCAGCACTTAGGATAAGGGAGCCCCAGGTGGGCACCCCAGCCTTTAGGCTTAGTGAGCCCTAGGCCGTGGACTCCCCAGCCGTTAGGATTAGGCAGACTCAGGCCTGGGGTGCCCCAGCTATTAGGCTTTGAGAGCCCCAGGCCTAGGGCGCCCAAGCCCTTAGGCTTTGGGAACCCAGGCCTGGGGCGGCCCAGCCCTTAGGCTTTGGGAGTCCCAGGTCTTGGGCGCCCCAGCCCTTAGGTTTTGGGAGCCCGAAGTCTGGGGCAACCCAGCCCTTAGTCTTAGGGAGCCCCAGGCCTGTGGGGCCCCAGCCTTTAGGCTTTGAGAGCGCCAGGCCTGGCGCGCCCCAGCCCATAGGCTTTGGGAGCCCCAGGCCTGGAGTGCCCCAGCCCTTAGGATTTGGGACCCCAGTCCTGGGGCGCCACAGCCCTTAGGCTTAGGGAGCACCTGGCCAGGGGCGCCCCAGCACTTAGGCTTAGGGAGCCCCAGGCCTGGGGCGCCCCAGCCCTTAGGCTTCGGGAGCCCCAGGCCTGGGGCACCCCAGCCATTAGTCTTAGGGAGCCCCAGGCGTGTGGCGCCCCAGCCTTTAGGCTTTGAGTGCGCCAGGCCTGGGGCGCCCCAGCATTAGGATTTGGGGCCCTAGTCCTGGGGCGCCATAGCCCTTAGGCTTAGGGAGCACCTGGCCAGGGGCCGCCAGCACTTAGGCTTAGGGAGCCCCAGGCCTGGGCGCCCCAGCCCTTAGGCTTAGGGACTCCCAGGCCTGGGGGCCACAGCCATTAGGCTTAGGGAACCCCAGGCCTGGGTTGCCCCAGACCTTAGGCTTTGGGAGCTCCAGGCCTGGTGCGTCCCAGCCATTAGGCCTTGGGAGCCCCAGGCCTGGGGCGTCCCAGCCGTTAGGCTAAGGAGCCCCTGACTGGGGCGCACCAGCCCTTAGGATTTGGGAGCTCCAGGCCTGGAACTTCCCAACCCTTAGGTTGGGAAGCCCCAGGCTTGGGGCTCCCCAGGCATTAGGCTTAGGAAGCCCCAGGCCCGGGACGCCCCAGCCCTTAGGCGAAGGGAGCCCCAGGCACGGGGCTCCCCAGTCCTTAGGCTTTGGAGCCCCAGGCCAGGGCTGCCCCAGCCCTTAGGCTTAGGGAGCCCCAGGCTCGGGGCTCCCCAGCCCTTAGGCTTTGGGAGCCCCAGGCCCGGGGCGCCACAGCCGTTAGGCTTAGGGAGCCCTAGGCCCAGGGCGCCCCATCCCTTAGGCTTTAGGAGCCCAAGGCCTGGGGCGCCCCATCCCTTAGGCTTAGGGAGCCCAAGGCTTGGGACGCCCCTGCCCTTAGGCTTAGGGAGCCCCAGGCCTGGGACACCCCAGCCCTTAGTCTTTGGGAGTCCCAGGCCTGGAGCGCCCCTGCACTTAGGCTTTGGGAGCCCCATACCTGGGGTGACCCAGCCCTTAGGCTTAGGGTGCCCCAGACATGGGGCTCCCCAGCCCTTAGGCCTTGGGAGCCCCAGGCCTTTGGCGCCCCATCCCTTAGGCTTAGGGAGCCCCAGGCTTGGGGCGACCTAGTCCTTATGATTTGGGAGCCTCATGCCTGGGGCGCCCGAGCCCTTAGGCTTTGGGAGCCGCAGGTCTGCGGGCCCCTTTCCCTTAGGTTTGGGACCCCCGGCCTGGGGCGCCCCATCACTTAGGATTTGGAACACCAGGCTTGGGGGGCCCCAGCCCTTAGGATTTGGGAGCCGAAGGCATGGGGAGCCCCAGCCCTTAGGCTTAGGGAGCCCTAGGCCTGGGTTGCCCCAGCCCTTAGGCTTTGGAACCCCAAGCCTGGGGCGCCTCAGCCCTTAGTCTTAGGGAGCCCAAAGCCTGGGTCGCCCCAGCCCATTAATCTTAGGGAGCCCCAGGCCTGTGGCGCCCCAGCCCATAGGCTAGGGAGCCCCAGGCCTGGGGAGCCCCAGCCCTTAGGCTTAGGGAGCCCTAGGCCTGGGTTGCCCCAGCCCTTAGGCTTAGGGAGCCCCCGGCCTGGAGCACCCCAGCCCTTATGCTTATGGAGCCCCAATCCGGAGGCGCCCCAGCCCTTAGGCTTAGGGAGCCCCAGGCCTGGGGCACCCCAACCCTTACGCTTAGGGAGCCCCAGGCCTGGGGAGCCCCAGCCCTTAGGCTTGGTAACCCTAGGCCTGGGGCGACCCAGCCCTTAGGCTTAGCGAGCTCCAGGCCTGGGGGGCCTCAGCCTTTAGTCTTAGAAATTCCCAGGCCTGGGGAGCCCCAGCCCTTAGGCTTAGGGAGCCCCAGGCCTGGAACTCCCCAGCCCTTAGTCTTGGAAGCCCAAGGCCTGGGGCGCCCCAGCCCTTAGGCTTAGGGAACTCCAGTCCTGGGGAGCCCCAGCCTTTAGGATTAGGAATCCCCAGGCCCGGGGAGCCCCAGTCCTAAGGCTTAGGGAGCCCGGGGCCTGGAGCACCCCAGCCCTTAGGCTTAGGGAGCCCCAAGCCGGGGAAACCCCAGCCCTTTATCTTAGGGAGGCCCAGTCCTGGGTCGCCCCTTCCCTTAGGCTTTGGGACCTAAGGACTGGGGTCCCCAGCACTTAGGCTTTGGAACCCCAGTCCTGGGGCGCCCCAGCCCCTAGGCTTTGGTAGCCCCAGGCTGGGGCACCCCAGCCCTTAGGCTTAGGGCATCCCAGGCCCGTGGCGCCCGAGCCCTTAGGCTTTGGTAGCTCCAGGCCTCGGGCGCCCGAGCTCTTAGGCTTTGGGAGCCCCAGGCCTGGGGCGCCTCAGCCCTTAGGCTTAGCGAACCCCAGGCCTTAGGCTTTGGGAACCCTAGGCATGGGGCGCCCCAGCCCTTAGGCTTTGGGAGCCCCAGGATTGTTGCGCCCCAGTTCTTAGGCTTAGGAAGCCTCTGGCCTGTGGCGCCCCAACACTTAGGCATAGGGAGCCCCAGGCTTGGGGAGCCCCAGCCTTTAGGCTTAGGGAGCCCCAGGCCTGGGGCGCCACAGCCCTTAGGTTGTGGGAGCCCCAGGCATGGGGAGCCCCATTCCTTAGTCTTTGGGAGCCCCAGGCCTGGGGCGCCACAGCCCTTAGGCTTAGGGGCCAAGGCCTGGGGTGCCCCAGCCCTTAGGCTTAGGGAGCCCCAGGCCTGGGGCGCCCCAGGCATTAGGCTTTGGGAGTCCCTGGCCTGGGGCGCCCCAGCCCTTAGTCTTAGGGAGCCCCAGGCCTGGCCGCCCCAGCACTTAGGATAAGGGAGCCCCAGGTGCGCGCCCCAGCCTTTAGGCTTATGGAGCCCTAGGCCTTGGACTCCTCAACCCTTAGGATTAGGGAGCCCCAGGCCTGGGGTGCCCCAGCCCTTAGGCTTAGGGAGCCCCAGGCCTGGGGCGCCCCAGGCATTAGGCTTTGCGAGTCCCTGGCCTGGGGCGCCCCAGCCCTTAGTCTTAGGGAGCCCCAGGCCTGGCCGCCCCAGCACTTAGGATAAGGGAGCCCCAGGTGGGCGCCCCAGCCTTTAGGCTTAGGGAGCCCTAGGCCTTGGACTCCCCAACTCTTAGGATTAGGGAGCCCCAGGCCTGGGGTGCCCCAGCCCTTAGGCTTTGGGAGCACCAGGCCTAGGGCGCCCCAGCCCTTAGGTTTGGGAACCCAGGCCTGGGGCGGCCCAGTCCTTAGGTTTTGGGAGTCCCAGGTCTGGGGCGCCCCAGCCCTTAGGCTTTGGGAGCCCCAGGTCTGCGGCAACCCAGCCCTTAGGCTTAGGGAGCCCCAGGCCTGTGGCGCCCCAGCCTTTAGGCTTTGAGAACGTCAGGCCTGGCGCGCCCCAGCGCTTAGGCCTTGGGAGCCCCAGGCCTGGAGTGCCCCAACACTTAGGATTTGGGACCCCAATCCTGGGGCGCCACAGCCCTTAGGCTTAGGAAGCACCTGGCCAGGGGCGCCCCAGCACTTAGGCTTAGGGAGCCCCAGGCCTGGGTCCCCCCAGCCCTTAGGCTTTGGTAGCACCAGGCCTGGAGTGCCCCAGCCCTTAGGCTTTGGGAGGCCGAGGCCTGGGGCGCCCCAGGCCTTATGCTTTGGGAGCCCCAGGCCTGGGGCGCCCCAGCCCTTAGGCTAGCGAGCCGCAGGCCTTAGGCTTTGGGAACCCTAGGCCTGGGGCGCCCCAGCCCTTAGGCTTCGGGAGCCAAGTCTTGGGGTGCCCCAGCACTTAGACTTAGGGAGCCGAAGGCCTGGGGCGCCCCAGGCCATAGGCTTTGGGAGTCCTAGGCCTGGGGCGCCCCAGCCCTTAAGCTTAGGGAGCCCCAGGCCTGGGCACCCCAGCACTTAGGATAAGGAAGCCCCAAGTGGGCGCCCCAGCCTTTAGGCTTAGGGAGCCCTAGGCCTTGGACTCCCCAGCCCTTATGATTAGGGAGTCCCAAGCCTGGGGTGCCCCAGCCCTTAGACTTTGGGAGCCCCAGGCCTGTGGCGCCCCAGCCCTTAGGCTTTTAAAGCCCTAGGCCAGGGGCTCCCCAGCCCTTAGGCATTGGGAGCCCTAGGCCTGGGGCGCTCAGGCCCTTAGGATTTGGGAGCCCCAGGCCTCGGGCGCCTGAGCCCTTAGTCTTTTTGAGCCCCAGGTCTGGGGCGCCCCTTTCCCTTTGGTTTTGGTAGCCCAAGTCCTGGGGCGCCACAGCCCTTTGGCTTTGGGAGCCCCAGGCTTGTTGCGCCCCAGTCCTTAGGCTTAGGAAGCCCCTGGCCTGTGGCGCCCCAACACTTAGGCTTAGGGAGCCCCAGGCTTGGGGCGCCCCTGCCTTTAGGCTTTGGGATCCCCGTTCCTGGGGCGCCCCAGCCCTTTGGCTTTGGGAGCCCCAGGCTTGTTGCGCCCCAGTCCTTAGGCTTAGGAAGCCCCTGGCCTGTGGCGCCCCAACACTTAGGCTTAGGGAGCCCCAGGCCTGGGGCGCCACAGCCCTTAGTTTGTGGGAGCCCCAGGCCTGGGGAGCCCCATTCCTTAGTCTTTGGTAACCCCAGGCCTGGGTGACCCAGCCCTTAGGCTTAGGGGCCAAGGCCAGGGGTGCCCCAGTCCTTAGGCTTAGGGAGCCCCAGGCCTGAGGCGCCCCAGGCATTAGGCTTTGGGAGTCCCTGGCCTGGCGTGCCCCAGCCCTTAGTCTTAGGGAGACCCAGGCCTGGGCGCCCCAGCACTTAGGATAAGGGAGACCCAGGTGGGCACCCCAGCCTTTAGGCTTAGGGAGCCCTAGGCCTTGGACTCCCTAACCCTTAGGATTAGGGAGCCCCAGGCCTGGGATGCCCCAGCCCTTAGGCTTTGGGAGCCCCAGGCCTAGGGCGCCCCAGGCCTTAGGCTTTGGGAACCCAGGCCTGGGGCGGCCCAGCCCTTAGGCTTTGGGAGTCCCAGGTCTGGGGCGCCCCAGCCCTTAGGCTTTGGGAGCCCCAGGTCTGCGGTAACCCAGCCCTTAGGCTTAGGGAGCCCCAGGCCTGTGGCGCCCCAGCCTTTAGGCTATGAGAACGCCAGGCCTGGCGCGCCCCAGCGCTTAGGCTTTGGGAGCCCCAGGCCTGGAGTGCCCCAACACTTAGGATTTGGGACCCCAATCCTGGGGCGCCACAGCCCTTAGGCTTAGGAAGCACCTGGCCAGGGGCGCCCCAGGACTTAGGCTTAGGGAGCCCCAGGCCTGGGTCCCCCCAGCCCTTAGGCTTTGGTAGCACCAGGCCTGGGGCGCCCCAGCCCTTAGGCTTTGGGAGGCCGAGGCCTGGGGCGCCCAAGGCCTTATGCTTTGGGAGCCCCAGGCCTGGGGCGCCCCAGCCCTTAGGCTAGCGAGCCGCAGGCCTTAGGCTTTGGGAACCTTAGGCCTGGGGCGCCCCAGCCCTTAGGCTTCGGGAGCCAAGTCTTGGGGTGCCCCAGCACTTAGACTTAGGGAGCCCATGGCCTGGGGCGCCCCAGGCCATAGGCTTTGGGAGTCCCAGGCCTGGGGCTCCCCAGCCCTTAAGCTTAGTGAGCCCCAGGCCTGGGCACCCCAGCACTTAGGATAAGGGAGCCCCAAGTGGGCGCCCCAGCCTTTAGGCTTAGGGAGCCCTAGTCCTTGGACTCCCCAGCCCTTAGGATTAGGGAGACCCAGGCCTGGGGTGCCCCAGCCCTTAAGCTTTGGGAGCCCCAAGCCTAGGGCGCCCGAGCCCTTAGGCTTTGGGAACCCAGCCCTGGGGCGGCCCCGGACCTTCGGCTTTAGGAGGCCCAGGTCTGGGGCAACCCAGTCCTTAGGCTTACGGAGCCCCAGGTCTGTTGTTCCCCAGGCCTTAGGCTTTGGGAGCCCCAGGCCAGGGGAGCCCCAGCCCGTAGGCTTTGGTAGCCCCATGATGGGGCGCCTCAGCCCTTAGGCTTTGGTAGCCCCATGCCTGGGGCGCCCCAGCGCTTAAGCTTAGGGAGCCACAGGCCTGGGGCGCTCAAGCCCTTAGGCTTTGGGAGCCCCAGGCCTGGGGCGCCCCATCCCTTTGGATTAGCGAGACCCAGGCCTGGGGCGCCCCAACCCTTAGGCTTAGGGAGCCCTAGGCCTGGGGCGCCACAGCCCTTAGGCTTGGGAACCCTAGGCCTGGAGCGACCCAGCCCTTAGGCTTAGCGAACTCCAGGCCTGGGGAGCCCCAGCCTTTAGGCTTAAGGAGCCCCAGGCCTGGGGAACCCAAGCCCTTAGACTTTGGGAGCCCCAGGCCTGTGGCGCCCCAGCCCTTAGGCTTATGGAGCCCTAGGCCAGGGTCTCCCCAGCCCTTAGGCATTGGGAGCCCTAGGCCTGGGGCGCTCAGGCCCTTAGGATTTGGGAGCCCCAGGCCTCGGGCGCCCGAGCCCTTAGGCTTTTTGAGCCCCAGGTCTGGGGCGCCCCTTTCCCTTTGGTTTTGGGAGCCCAAGTCCTGGGGCGCCACAGCCCTTAGTCTTAGGGAGGCCCAGGCCTGGGGCGCCCCATCCCTTAGGCTTTGGAACCCCAGTCCTGGGGCACCCCAGCCCGTAGGCTTTTGTGGCCCAAGGCTGGGGCGCCCCAGCCCTTAGGCTTAGGGAGTCTCAGGCCCGGGGCGTCCTGGCCCTTAGGCTTTGGGAGCCCCAGGCCCGGGGTGCCCCAGCTTTAGGCTTAGGGTGCCCCAAGCCCGTGGCACCCCAGCCCTTAGGCTTTGGGAGCCCCAAGCCCGGGGTTCCCCAGCTCTTAGGCTTAGTGAGCCCCAGGCCCGGGGCGCCCCAGGCCTTAGGCTTTGGGAGTCGCAGGTCTGGGGGCCCCTTTCCCTTAGGTTTTGGGAGCCCCAGGCCTGGGGCGCCCCAACCCTTAGGATAACAGAGGACCTGGCCTATGTCGCCCCAGCCCTTTGGATTTGGGAGCCCCAGGCATGGGGCGCCCCAGCCCTTAGGCCTGGGACCCCAGGGCTGTGGCGCCCCAGCCCTTAGGCTTTGGGAGCCCCATGCCTGGGTCGCCCCAGCCCTTAGGCTTAGTGAGCCCCAGGCCTTAGGCTTTGGGAACCCTACGCCTGGGGCACCCCAGCCCTTAGGCTTTGGGAGCCCCGTGCCTGTGGTGCCGCAGCTCTTAGGCTTTGGGAGCCCCAGTACCCGGGGCGCCCCAAAACTTAGGCTTAGGGAGCCCAGGCCTGGAGCGCCCCAGACTTTAGTCTTAGGGAGCCCCAGTCCTGGGGCGCCACAGCCCTTAAGCTTTGGGACATAAGGCCTGGGGTGCCCCATCCCTTAGGCTTTGGGAGCCCCAGGCCTGCGGCGTCCCAGCCCTTAGGCTTAGCGAGCCCCAGGCCTTAGGCTTTGGGAACCCTAGGCATGGGGCGCCCCAGCCCTTAGGCTTTGGGACCCCCGTTCCTGGGGCGCCCCAGCCCTTTGGCTTTGGGAGCCCCAGGCTTGTTGCGGCCCAGTCCTTAGGCTTAGGAAGCCCCTGGCCTGTGGCGCCCCAACACTTAGGCTTAGGGAGCCCCAGGCTTGGGGCGCCCCTGCCTTTAGGCTTTGGGATCCCCGTTCCTGGGGCGCCCCAGCCCTTTGGCTTTGGGAGCCCCAGGCTTGTTGCGCCCCAGTCCATAGGCTTAGGAAGCCCCTGGCCTGTGGCGCCCCAACATTTAGGCTTAGGGAGCCCCAGGCCTGGGGCGCCACAGCCCTTAGGTTGTGGGAGCCCCAAGCCTGGGGAGCCCCATTCCTTAGTCTTTGGTAACCCCAGGCCTGGGGCGACCCAGCCCTTAGGCTAAGGGGCCAAGGCCAGGGGTGCCCCAGCCCTTAGGCTTAGGGAGCCCCAGGCCTGAGGCGCCCCAGGCATTAGGCTTTGGGAGTCCCTGGCCTGGGGTGCCCCAGCCCTTAGTCTTAGGGAGACCCAGGACTGGGCGCCCCAGCACTTAGGATAAGGGAGCCCCAGGTGGGCACCCCAGCCTTTAGGCTTAAGGAGCCCTAGGCCTTGGACTCCCTAACCCTTAGGATTAGGGAGCCCCAGGCCTGTGGTGCCCCAGCCGTTAGGCTTTGGGAGCCCCAGGCCTAGGGCGCCCCAGGCCTTAGGCTTTGGGAACCCAGGCCTGGGGCGGCCCAGCCCTTAGGCTTTGGGAGTCCCAGGTCTGGGGCGCCCCAGCACTTAGGCTTTGGGAGCCCCAGTTCTGGGGCAACCCAGCCCTTAGCTTAGGGAGCCCCAGGCCTGTGGCGTCCCAGCCTTTAGGCTTTGAGAGCGCCAGGCCTGGCGCGCCCCAGCGCTTAGACTTTGGGAGCCCCAGGCCTGGAGTGCCCCAACACTTAGGATTTGGGACCCCAATTCTGGGGCGCCACAGCCCTTAGGCTTAGGAAGCACCTGGCCAGGGGCGCCCCAGCACTTACGCTTATGGAGCCCCAGGCTTGGGGCGCCCCAGCCCTTAGGCTTTGGTAGCTCCAGGCCTGGGGCGCCCCAGCCCTTAGGCTTTGGGAGGCCCGTGCCTGGTGCGCACCAGCCCTTTGGCTTTGGGAGCCCCAGGCTTGTTGCGCCCCAGTCCTTAAGCTTAGGAAGCCCCAGGCCCGGGGCGGCCCAACACTTAGGCTTAGGGAGCCCCAGGCTTGGGGCGCCGCAGCCCTTAGGCTTAGGGAGCCCCAGGCCTGGGCGCCCCAGCACTTAGGATAAGGGAGCCCCAGGTGGGCGCCCCAGCCTTTAGGCTTAGGGAGCCCTAGGCCATGGACTCCCCAGCCGTTAGGATTAGGCAGACCCAGGCCTGGGGTGCCCCAGCTATTAGGCTTTGAGAGCCCCAGGCCTAGGGCGCCCAAGCCCTTAGGCTTTGGGAACCCAGGCCTGGGGCAGCCCAGCCCTTAGGCTTTGGGAGTCCCAGGTCTTGGGCGCCCCAGCCCTTAGGTTTTGGGAGCCCGAAGTCTGGGGCAACCCAGCCCTTAGGCTTAGGGCGTCCCAGGCCCGTGGCGCCCCAGCCCTTAGGCTTTGGTAGCTCCAGGCCTGGGGCGCCCCAGCCCTTAGGATTTGGGAGCCCCAGGCCTGGGGCGCCCCAGCCCTTAGGCTTTGGGAGACCCAGGCCTGGGGCGCCCCAACCCTCAGGCTTAGCGAGCCCCAGGCCTTAGGCTTTGGGAACCCTAGGCCTGGGGCGCCCCAGCCCTTTGGCTTTGGGAGCCCCAGGCTTGTTGCGCCCCAGTCCTTAGGCTTAGGAAGCCCCAGGCCCGGGGTGCCCCAACACGTAGGCTTAGGGAGCCCCTGGCTTGGGAGACTTTAGGCTTAGGGAGCCCCAGGCCTGGGGCGCCACAGCCCTTAGGCTGTGGGAGACCCAGGCCTGGGGAGCCCCAGTCCTTAGTCTTTCGGAGACCCAGGCCTGGGGCGCCCCAGCCCTTAGGCTTCGGAAGCCAAGTCTTGGGGTGCCCCAGCCCTTAGACTTAGGGAGCCCAAGGCCTGGGGCGCCCCAGCCTTTAGGCTTAGGGCGCCCCAGGCCTGGGCACTCCAGCACTTCGGATAAGGCAGCCCCAGGTGGGATCCCCAGCCTTTAGGCTTAGGGAGCCCTAGGACTTGGACTCCCCAGCCCTTAGGATTAGGGAGTCCCAGGCCTGGTGTGCCCCAGCCCTTAGGCTTTGGGAGCCCCAGGCCTAGGGCGCCCCAGCCCTTAGGCTTTGGGAACCCAGGCATGGGGCGGCCCAGCCCTTAAGCTTTGGGAGCCCCAGGTCTGGGACACCCCAGCCCTTAGGCTTTGGCAGCCCCAGGCCTGGAGAGCCTCAGCCCTTAGTCTTTGGGATTCCCAGGCCTGGAGCGCCCCAGCACTTAGGCTTTTGGAGCCCCATGCCTGGGGTGCCCCAGCCCTTAGGCTTAGGGTGCCCCAGGCATGGGGCGCCCCAGGCCTTAGGCCTTGGGAGCCCCAGGCCTGGGGCGCCCCAGCCCTTAGGCTTAGAGAGCCGCAGGTCTGGGGGCCGCTTTCCCTTAGGTTTTGGGAGCCCTAGGCCTGGGGCGCCCCAGCCCTTAGGCTTAGGGAGGACCTGGCCTGTGTCGCCCCAGCACTTAGGTTTGGGACCCCAGGACTGGGGCGCCCCAGCACTTAGGCTTTGGAACACCAGGCTTGGGGCGCCACAGCCCTTAGGCTTAGGGAGCCGAAGGCATGGGGAGCCCCAGCCCTTAGGCTTAGGGAGCCCTTGGCCTGGGTTGCCCCAGCCCTTAGGCTTTGGAACCCCAGGCCTGTGGCGCCTCAGCCCTTAGACTTAGGGAGCCCCAGGCCTGGGGCGCCCCAACCCTTAGGATAAGGGAGGACCTGGCCTGTGTCGCCCCAGCCCTTTGGATTTGGGAGCCCCAGGCATGGGGCGCCCCAGCCCTTAGGCTTTGGGGGCCCCATGCCTGGGGCGCCCCAGCCCTTAGGCTTAGCGAGCCCCAGGCCTTAGGCTTTGGGAACCCTGGGCCTGGGGCGCCCCAGCCCTTAGGCTTTGGGAGCCACGTGCCTCGGGCGCCGCAGCTCTTAGGCTTTGGGAGCCCCAGGCCCGGGGCGCCCCAACACTTAGGCTTAGGGAGCCCAGGCTTGGAGCACCCCAGACTTTAGTCTTAGGGAGCCCCAGTCCTGGGGCGCCATAGCCCTTAGTCTTAGGGAGGCCCAGGCCGGGGTCGCCCCATCCCTTAATCTTTGGGACATAAGGCCTGGGGTGCCCCATCCCTTAGGCTTTGGAACCCCAGTCCTGGGGCGCCCCAGCCCGTAGGCTTTGGTAGCCCCAGGCTGGGGCGCCCCAGCCCTTAGGCTTAGGGCGTCCCAGGCCCGTTGCGCCCCAGCCCTTAGCATTTGGTAGCTCCAGGCCTGGGTTGCCCCAGACCTTAGGATTTGGGAGCCCCAGGCCTGGGGCGCCCCAGCCCTTAGGCTTTGGGAGCCCCAGGCCTGGCGCGCCCCAGCCCTTAGGCTTAGTGAGCCCCAGGCCTTAGGCTTTGGGAACCCTAGGCCTGGGGCGCCCCAGCCCTTAGGCTTTGGGAGCCCCGTGCCTGGGGCGCCCCAGCCCTTAGGCTTTGGGAGCCCCAGGCCTGGGGCGCCCCAGCCCTTAGGCTTAGCGAGTTCCAGGCATTAGGCTTTGGGAACCCTAGGCCTGGGTCGCCCCATCCCTTAATCTTAGGGACATAAGGCCTGGGGTTCCCCTGCCCTTAGGCTTTGGAACCCCAGTCCTGGGGCGCCCAGCCCGTAGGCTTTGGTAAACCAGGCTGGGGCGCCCTAGCCCATAGGCTTAGGGCGTCCCAGTCCCGTGGCGCCCCAGCCCTTAGGATTTGGGAGCCCCAGGCCTGGGGCGCCCCAGCCCTTAGGCTTTGGGAGCCCCAGGCCTGGGGCGCCCCAACCCTCAGGCTTAGCGAGCCCCAGGCCTTAGGCTTTGGGAACCCTAGGCCTGGGGCGCCCCAGCCGTTTGGCTTTGGGAGCCCCAGGCTTGTTGCGCCCCAGTCCTTAGGCTTAGGAACCCCCAGGTCCGGGGTGCCCCAACACGTAGGCTTAGGGAGCCCCTGGCTTGGGAGACTTTAGGCTTAGGGAGCCCCAGGCCTGGGGCGCCACAGCCCTTAGGCTGTGGGAGACCCAGGCCTAGGGAGCCCCAGTCCTTAGTCTTTGGGAGACCCAGGCCTGGGGCGCCCCAGCCCTTAGGCTTAGGGAGCCAAGTCTTGGGGTGCCCCAGCCCTTAGACTTAGGGAGCCCAAGTCCTTGGGCGCCCCAGCCTTTAGGTTTAGGGAGCCCCAGGCCTGGGCACCCCAGCACTTCGGATAAGGCAGCCCCAGGTGGGACCCCCAGCCTTTAGGCTTAGGGAGCCATAGGCCTTGGACTCCCCAGCCCTTAGGATTAGGGAGCCCCAGGCCTAGGGCGCCCCAGCCTTTAGGCTTTGGGAACCCAGCCATGGGGCGGCCCAGCCCTTAGGCTTTGGGAGTCCCAGGTCTGAGGCGCCCCAGCCCTTAGGCTTTGGGAGCCCCAGGTCTGGGACACCCCAGCCCTTAGGCTTTGGCAGCCCCAGGCCTGGAGAGCCTCAGCCCTTAGTCTTTGGGATTCCCAGGCCTGGAGCACCCCAGCACTTAGGCTTTTGGAGCCCCATGCCTGGGGTGCCCCAGCCCTTAGGCTTAGGGTGCCCCTCGCATGGGGCGCCCCAGGCCTTAGGCCTTGGGAGCCCCAGGCCTGGGGCGCCCCAGCCCTTATGCTTAGGGAGCCGCAGGTCTGGGGGCCGCTTTCCCTTAGGTTTTGGGAGCCCTAGGCCTGGGGCGCCCCAGCCCTTAGGCTTAGTGAGGACCTGGCCTGTGTCGCCCCAGCACTTAGGTTTGGGACCCCAGGCCTGGGGCGCCCCAGCACTTAGGATTTGGAACACCAGGCTTGGGGCGCCCCAGCCCTTAGGCTTAGGGAGCCGAAGGCATGGGGAGCACCAGCCCTTAGGCTTAGGGAGCCCTTGGCCTGGGTTGCCCCAGCCCTTAGGCTTTGGAACCCCAGGCCTGGGGCTCCTCAGCCCTTAGACTTAGGGAGCCCCAAGCCTGGGGCACCCCAGCCCGTAGGCTTAGGGCGCAAAAGGCCTGGGGCGCCCCAGCCCTTATTCTTAGAGAACCCCAGGCCTGTGGCGCCCCAGCCCATTGGCTAATGAGCCCCTGCTTGGGGCGCCCCAGCCCTTAGCCTTAGGGAGCCCCCTGCCTGGGACGCCCAGCCCTTAGGCTTAGGGAGCCCCCGGCCTGGAGCACCCCATCCCTTAGGCTTAGGGAGCCCCAAGCCGGGGGCACCCCAGACCTTAGGCTAAGGGACAACTAGGCCTGGGGTGACCCAGCCCTTAGGCTTAGGGAGGCCGAGGCCGGGGACGCCCCATCACTTAGGCTTAGCGAGACTCAGGCCTGGGGCGCCCCAACCCTTAGGCTTAGGGAGCCCCAGGCCTGGGGCACCCCAGCCCTTAGGTTTGGGAACCCTAGGCCTGCGGCGACCCAGCCCTTAGGCTTAGCGAGCTCCAGGCCTGGGGAGCCCAAGCCTTTAGGCTTAGGGAGCCCCAGGCCTGGGGAACCCCAGCCCTTAGGCTTTGGGAGCCCCAGGCCTGGGGAGCCCCAGCCCTTAGGCTTATGGAACCCTAGGCCAGGGGCTCCCCAGCCCTTATTCATTGGGACCCCTAAGCCTCGGGCGCTCAGGCCCTTAGGATTTGGGAGCCCCAGGCCTCGGGCGCCCGAGCCCTTAGGCTTTTTGAGCCCCAGGTCTGGGGCGCCCCTTTCCCTTCGGTTTTGGGAGCCCCAGTCCTGGGGCGCCACAGCCCTTAGTCTTAGGGAGGCCCAGGCCTGGGGCGCCCCAGCCCTTAGGCTTTGGAACCCCAGTCCTGGGGCGCCCCAGCCCGTAGGCTTTGGTAGCCCCAGGCTGGGGCACCCCAGCCCATAGGCTTAGGGAGTCCCAGGCTCGGGGCGCCCCGGCACTTAGGCTTTGGTAGCCCCAGGCTGGGGCGCCCCAGCCCTTAGGTTTGGGAGTCCCAGGTCCGGGGTTCCCCAGCCCTTAGGGTTTGGGAGCCCCAGGCCCGGGGCGCCCCAACCATTAGGATTTTGAGCCTCAGGCCTGGGGCACCCGAGCCCTTAGGATTTGGGAGATGCCGGTCTGGGGGCCCTTTTCCCTTAGGTTTTGGGAGCCCCAGGCCTGGGGCGCCCCAACCATTAGGATAAGGGAGGACTTGGCCTGTGTCGCCCCAGCCCTTTGGTTTTGGGAGCCCCAGGCCTGGGGCGCCCCAGCCCTTAGGCTTTGGGAGCCCCGTGCCAGGGGTGCCGCAGCTCTTAAGCTTTGGGAGCCCCAGGCTTGTGGCGCCCCGGTCCTTAGGCTTAGGAAGCCCCAAGCCTGAGGCGCCCCAACACTTAGTCTTAGGGAGCCACAGGCCCAGGGCTTCCCAGCCCTTGGGCTTTGGGAGCCCCTGGGCCTGAGGCGCCCCAGTCCTTAGGCTTAGGGAGCCAAGGCCTGCAGCGCCCCAGACTTTAGTCTTAGGGAGCCCCAGTCCTTGGCGCCACAGCCCTTAGTCTTAGGGAGGCCCAGGCCTTGGTTGCCCCATGCCTTAGGCTTTGGGACCTAAGGCCTGGGGTGCCCCAGCCCTTAGGCTTTGGAACGCCAGTCCTGGGGCGCCCCAGCCCGTAGGCTTTGGTAGCCCCAGGCTGGGTCGCCCCAGCCCTTAGGCTTTGGCAGCCCCGTGCCTGGGGCGCCCCAGCTCTTTGGCTTTGGGAGACATAGGTTTGTTGCGCCCCAGTTCTGAGGCATAGGAAGGCCCAGGCCCGGGGCGCCCCAACACTTAGGCTTAGGGAGGCCCAGTCTTGGGGCGCCCCAGCCTTTAGGCTTAGGGAGCCCCAGGCCTGGGGCGCCCTAGCCCTTAGGCTTAGGGAGCCAAGGCCTGGGGCGGCCCAGCCCATAGGCTTAGGGAGCCCCAGGCCTGGGGCGCCCCTGGCCTTAGGCTTTGGGAGTCCCAGGCCTGGGGCGCCCCAGCCCTTAGGCTTAGGGAGCCTCAGGCCTGGGGCGCCCCAGCCCTTATGCTTTGGGAGCCCCAGGCCTAGGGCTGCGAGCCCCAGGCCTTAGGCTTTGGGAACCCTAGGCCTGGGGCGCCCCAGCCCTTATGCTTTGGGAGCCCCAGGCCTGGGGCCCCCCAGCCCTTAGGTTTAGCGAGCCCCAGGCCTTAGGCTTTGGGAACCCTAGGCCTGGGGCGCCCCAGCCCTTAGGCTTTGGGAGCCCCAGGCTTGTGGCGCCCCAGTCCTTAGGCTTAGGAAGCCCCAGTCCCGGGGCGCCCCAGCCCTTAGGCTTAGCGAGCCCAGGCCTGGAGTGCCCCAGACTTTAGTATTAGGGAGCCCCAGTCCTGGGGCGCCACAGCCCTTAGTCTTAGGGAGGCCCAGGCCTTGGTCGCCCCATCCCTTAAGCTTTGGGACCTAAGGCCTGGGGCGCCCCAACACTTAGGCTTAGGGAGCCCCAGGCCTGGGGCGCCCCAGCCCTTAGGCATGGGAACCCTAGGCCTGGAGCGACCCAGCCCTTAGGCTTAGCGAACTCCAGGCCTGGGGAGCCCCAGCCTTTAGGCTTAGGGAGCCCCAGGCCTGGGGAACCCCAGCCCTTAGGCTTTGGGAGCCCCAGGCCTGGGGCGCCCCAGCCCTTAGGCTTATGGAGCCCTAGGCCAGGGCCTCCCCAGCCCTTAGGCATTGGGAGCCCTAGGCCTGGGGTGCTCAGGCCCTTAGGATTTGGTAGCCCCAGGCCTCGGGCGCCCGAGCCCTTAGGCTTTTTCAGCCCCAGGTCTGGGGCGCCCCTTTCCCTTCGGTTTTGGGAGCCCAAGTCCTGGGTCGCCACAGCCCTTAGACTTAGGGTGGCCCAGGCCTGGGGCGCCCCAGCACTTAGGCTTTGGAACCCCAGTCCTGGGGCGCCCCAGCCCGTAGGCTTTTGTGGCCGAAGGCTGGGGCGCCCCAGCCCTTAGGCTTAGGGAGTCCCAGGCCTGGGGCGTCTCGGCCCTTAGGCTTTGGGAGCCCCAGGCCCGGGGTGCCCCAGCCTTAGGCTTAGGGTGCCCAAGCCCGTGGCACCCCAGCCCTTAGGCTTTGGGAGCCCCAGGCCTGAGGTGCCCTAGCTCTTAGGCTTAGTGAGCCCCAGGCCCGGGGCGCCCCAGCCATTAGGATTTGGGAGCCTCAGGCCTGGGGCGCCAGAGCCCTTAGGATTTGGGAGCCGCAGGTGTGGGGGCCCCTTTCCCTTTGGTTTTGGGAGCCCCAGGCCTGGGGCGCCCCAACCCTTAGGATAAGGGAGGACCTGGCCTGTGTCGTCCCAGCCCTTTGGATTTGGGAGCCCCAGGCATGGGGCGCCCCAGCCCTTAGGCTTTGAGGGGCCCCATGCCTGGGGCGCCCCAGCCCTTAGGCTTAGCGAGCCCCAGGCCTTAGGCTTTGGGAACCCTAGGCTTGGGGCGCCCCAGCTCTTAGGCTTTGGGAGACGCGTGCCTGGGGCGCCGCAGCTCTTAGGCTTTGGGAGCCCCAGGCCCGGGGCGCCCCAACACTTAGGCTTAGGGAGCCCAGGCTTGGAGCGCCCCAGACTTTAGTCTTAGGGAGCCCCAGTCCTGGGGCGCCATAGCCCTTAGTCTTAGGGAGGCCCAGGCCGGGGTCGCCCCATCCCTTAATCTTTGGGACATAAGGCCTGGGGTGCCCCATCCCTTAGGCTTTGGAACCCCAGTCCTGGGGCGCCCCAGCCCGTAGGCTTTGGTAGCCCCAGGCTGGGGCGCCCCAGCCCTTAGGCTTAGGGCGTCCCAGGCCCGTTGCGCCCCAGCCCTTAGCATTTGGTAGCTCCAGGCCTGGGTTGCCCCAGACCTTAGGATTTGGGAGCCACAGGCCTGGGGCGCCCCAGCCCTTAGGCTTTGGGAGCCCCAGGCCTGGCGCGCCCCAGCCCTTAGGCTTAGTGAGCCCCAGGCCTTAGGCTTTGGGAACCCTAGGCCTGGGGCGCCCCAGCCCTTAGGCTTTGGGAGCCCCGTGCCTGGGGCGCCCCAGCCCTTAGGCTTTGGGAGCCCCAGGCCTGGGGCGCCCCAGCCCTTAGGCTTAGCGAGCTCCAGGCATTAGGCTTTGGGAACCCTAGGCCTGGGTCGCCCCATCCCTTAATCTTTGGGACATAAGGCCTGGGGTTCCCCTGCCCTTAGGCTTTGGAATCCCAGTCCTGTGGCGCCCCAGCCCGTAGGCTTTGGTAAACAAGGCTGGGGCGCCCTAGCCCTTAGGCTTAGGGCGTCCCAGGCCCGTGGCTTCCCAGCCCTTAGGCTTTGGTAGCTCCAGGCCTGGGGCGCCCCAGCCCTTAGGATTTGGGAGCCCCAGGCCTGGGGCGCCCCAGCCCTTTGGCTTTGGGAGCCCCAGGCTTGTTGCGCCCCAGTCCTTAGGCTTAGGAAGCCCCAGGCCCGGGGCGCCCCAACACGTAGGCTTAGGGAGCCCCTGGCTTGGGAGACTTTAGGCTTAGGGAGCCCCAGGCCCGGGGCGCCCCAGCCATTAGGATTTGGGAGCCTCAGGCCTGGGGCGCCAGAGCCCTTAGGATTTGGGAGCCGCAGGTGTGGGGGCCCCTTTCCCTTTGGTTTTGGGAGCCCCAGGCCTGGGGCGCCCCAACCCTTAGGATAAGGGAGGACCTGGCCTGTGTCGTCCCAGCCCTTTGGATTTGGGAGCCCCAGGCATGGGGCGCCCCAGCCCTTAGGCTTTGAGGGGCCCCATGCCTGGGGCGCCCCAGCCCTTAGGCTTAGCGAGCCCCAGGCCTTAGGCTTTGGGAACCCTAGGCTTGGGGCGCCCCAGCTCTTAGGCTTTGGGAGACGCGTGCCTGGGGCGCCGCAGCTCTTAGGCTTTGGGAGCCCCAGGCCCGGGGCGCCCCAACACTTAGGCTTAGGGAGCCCAGGCTTGGAGCGCCCCAGACTTTAGTCTTAGGGAGCCCCAGTCCTGGGGCGCCATAGCCCTTAGTCTTAGGGAGGCCCAGGCCGGGGTCGCCCCATCCCTTAATCTTTGGGACATAAGGCCTGGGGTGCCCCATTCCTTAGGCTTTGGAACCCCAGTCCTGGGGCGCCCCAGCCCGTAGGCTTTGGTAGCCCCAGGCTGGGGCGCCCCAGCCCTTAGGCTTAGGGCGTCCCAGGCCCGTTGCGCCCCAGCCCTTAGCATTTGGTAGCTCCAGGCCTGGGTTGCCCCAGACCTTAGGATTTGGGAGCCACAGGCCTGGGGCGCCCCAGCCCTTAGGCTTTGGGAGCCCCAGGCCTGGCGCGCCCCAGCCCTTAGGCTTAGTGAGCCCCAGGCCTTAGGCTTTGGGAACCCTAGGCCTGGGGCGCCCCAGCCCTTAGGCTTTGGGAGCCCCGTGCCTGGGGCGCCCCAGCCCTTAGGCTTTGGGAGCCCCAGGCCTGGGGCGCCCCAGCCCTTAGGCTTAGCGAGCTCCAGGCATTAGGCTTTGGGAACCCTAGGCCTGGGTCGCCCCATCCCTTAATCTTTGGGACATAAGGCCTGGGGTTCCCCTGCCCTTAGGCTTTGGAACCCCAGTCCTGTGGCGCCCCAGCCCGTAGGCTTTGGTAAACAAGGCTGGGGCGCCCTAGCCCTTAGGCTTAGGGCGTCCCAGGCCCGTGGCTTCCCAGCCCTTAGGCTTTGGTAGCTCCAGGCCTGGGGCGCCCCAGCCCTTAGGATTTGGGAGCCCCAGGCCTGGGGCGCCCCAGCCCTTTGGCTTTGGGAGCCCCAGGCTTGTTGCGCCCCAGTCCTTAGGCTTAGGAAGCCCCAGGCCCGGGGCGCCCCAACACGTAGGCTTAGGGAGCCCCTGGCTTGGGAGACTTTAGGCTTAGGGAGCCCCAGGCCTGGGGCGCCACAGCCCTTAGGCTGTGGGAGACCCAGGCCTGGGGAGCCCCAGTCCTTAGTCTTTGGGAGACCCAGGCCTGGGGCGCCCCAGCCCTTAGGCTTCGGGAGCCAAGTCTTGCGGTGCCCCAGCCCTTAGACTTAGGGAGCCCAAGGCCTGGGGCGCCCCAGCCTTTAGGCTTAGGGAGCCCCAGGCCTGGGCACCCCAGCACTTCGGATAAGGCAGCCCCAGGTGGGCCCCCCAGCCTTTAGGCTTAGGGAGCCCTAGGATTTGGACTCCCCAGCCCTTAGGATTAAGGAGCCCCAGGCCTGGTGTGCCCCAGCCCTTAGGCTTTGGGAGCCCCAGGCCTAGGGCGCCCCAGCCCTTAGGCTTTGGGAACCCAGCCATGGGGCGGCCCAGCCCTTAGGCTTTGGCAGCCCCAGGCCTGGAGAGCCTCAGCCCTTAGTCTTTGGGATTCCCAGGCTTGGAGCGCCCCAGCACTTAGGCTTTTGGAGCCCCATGCCTGGGGTGCCCCAGCCCTTAGGCTTAGGGTGCCCCAGGCATGGGGCGCCCCAGGCCTTAGGCCTTGGGAGCCCCAGGCCTGGGGCGCCCCAGCCCTTAGGCTTAGGGAGCCGCAGGTCTGGGGGCCGCTTTCCCTTAGGTTTTGGGAGCCCTAGGCCTGGGGCGCCCCAGCCCTTAGGCTTAGGGAGGACCTGGCCTGTGTCGCCCCAGCACTTAGGTTTGGGACCCCAGGCCTGGGGCGCCCCAGCACTTAGGCTTTGGAACACCAGGCTTGGGGCGCCCCAGCCCTTAGGATTAGGGAGCCGAAGGCATGGGGAGCCCCAGCCCTTAGGCTTAGGGAGCCCTTGGCCTGGGTTGCCCCAGCCCTTAGGCTTTGGAACCCCAGGCCTGGGGCGCCTCAGCCCTTAGACTTAGGGAGCCCCAGGCCTGTGGCGCCCCAGCCCATTGGCTAATGAGCCCCTGCTTGGGGCGCCCCAGCCCTTAGCCTTAGGGAGCCCCCGGCCTGGGACGCCCCAGCCCTTAGGCTTAGGGAGCGCCCGGCCTGGAGCACCCCATCCCTTAGGCTTAGGGAGCCCCAAGCCGGGGGCACCCCAGACCTTAGGCTAAGGGAGCCCTAGGCCTGGGGAGTCCCAGCCCTTAGGATTAGGGAGGCCGAGGCCGGGGATGCCCCATCACTTAGGCTTAGCGAGACTCAGGCCTGGGGCGCCCCAACCCTTAGGCTTAGGGAGCCCCAGGCCTGGGGCACCCCAGCCCTTAGGTTTGGGAACCCTAGGCCTGCGGCGACCCAGCCATTAGGCTTAGCGAGCTCCAGGCCTGGGGAGCCCAAGCCTTTAGGCTTAGGGAGCCCCAGGCCTGGGGAACCCCAGCCCTTAGGCTTTGGGAGCCCCAGGCCTGGGAAGCCCCAGCCCTTAGGCTTATGGAGCCCTAGGCCAGGGGCTCCCCTGCCCTTATTCATTGGGAGCCCTAGGCCTGGGGCGCTCAGGCCCTTAGGATTTGGGAGCCCCAGGCCTCGGGCGCCCGAGCCCTTAGGCTTTTTGAGCCCCAGGTCTGGGGCGCTCCTTTCCCTTCGGTTTTGGGAGCCCCAGGCCCGGGGCGCCCCAACCATTAGGATTTTGAGCCTCAGGCCTGGGGCACCAGAGCCCTTAGGATTTGGGAGACGCCGGTCTGGGGGCCCTTTTCCCTTAGGTTTTGGGAGCCCCAGGCCTGGGGCGCCCCAACCATTAGGATAAGGGAGGACCTGGACTGTGTCGCCCCAGCCCTTTGGTTTTGGGAGCCCCAGGCCTGGGGCGCCCCAGCCCTTAGGCTTTGGGAGCCCCGTGCCAGGGGTGCCGCAGCTCTTAGGCTTTGGGAGCCCCAGGCTTGTGGCGCCCCAGTCCTTAGGCTTAGGAAGCCCCAGGCCTGGAGCGCCCCAACACTTAGGCTTTGGGAGCCACAGGCCCAGGGCTTCCCAGCCCTTTGGCTTTGGGAGCCCCTGGGCCTGAGGCGCCCCAGACCTTAGGCTTAGGGAGCCAAGGCCTGCAGCGCCCCAGACTTTAGTCTTAGGGAGCCCCAGTCCTGGGGCGCCACATCCCTTAGTCTTAGGGAGGCCCAGGCCTTGGTTGCCCCATGCCTTAGGCTTTGGGACCTAAGGCCTGGGGTGCCCCAGCCCTTAGGCTTTGGAACCCCAGTCCTGGGGCGCCCCAGCCCGTAGGCTTTGGTAGCCCCAGGCTGGGTCGCCCCAGCCCTTAGGCTTTGGCAGCCCCGTGCCTGGGGTGCCCCAGCCCTTTGGCTTTGGGAGCCCCAGGCTTGTTGCGCCCCAGTTCTTAGGTTTAGGAAGGCCCAGGCCCGGGGCGCCCCAACACTTAGGCTTAGGGAGGCCCAGTCTTGGGGCGCCCCAGCCTTTAGGCTTAGGGAGCCCCAAGCCTGGGGCGCCCTAGCCCTTAGGCTTAGGGAGCCAAGGCCTGGGGCGGCCCAGCCCATAGGCTTAGGGAGCCCCAGGCCTGGGGCGCCCCTGGCCTTAGGCTTTGGGAGTCCCAGGCCTGGGGCGCCCCAGCCCTTAGGCTTAGGGAGCCCCAGGCCTGGGGCGCCCCAGCCCTTATGCTTTGGGAGCCCCAGGCCTGGGGCGCTCCAGCCCTTAGGTTTAGCGAGCCCCAGGCCTTAGGCTTTGGGAACCCTAGGCCTGGGGCGCTCCAGCCCTTAGGTTTAGCGAGCCCCAGGCCTTAGGCTTTGGGAACCCTAGGCCTGGGACGCCCCAGCCCTTAGGTTTTGGGAGCCCCAGGCTTGTGGCGCCCCAGTCCTTAGGCTTAGGAAGCCCCAGGCCCGGGGCGCCCCAACACTTAGGCTTAGGGAGCCCTAGGCCCAGGGCTTCCCAGCCCTTGGGCTTTGGGAGCCCCTGGGCCTGGGGCACCCCAGCCCTTAGGCTTAGGGAGCCGAGGCCTGGAGTGCCCCAGACTTTAGTCTTAGGGAGCCCCAGTCCTGGGGCGCCACAGCCCTTAGTCTTAGGGAGGCCCAGGCCTTGGTCGCCCCATCATTTAGGCTTTGGGACCTAAGGCCTGGGGTGCCCCAGCCCTTAGGCTTTGGAACCCCAGTCCTGGGGCGCCGCAGCCCGTAGGCTTTGGTAGCCCCGTGCCTGGGGCGCCGCAGCCCGTAGGCTTTGGTAGCCCCGTGCCTGGGGCGCCCCTGCCCTTTGGCTTTGGGAGCCCCACGCTTGTTGCGCCCCAGTCCTTAGACTTAGGAAGCCCCAGGCCCGGGGCGCCCCAACACTTAGGCTTAGGGAGCCCCAGGCTTGGGGCGCCCCAGCCCTTAGGCTTAGGGAGCCACAGGCCTGGGCGCCCCAGCACTTAGGATAAGGGAGCCCCAGGTGGGCGCCCCAGCCTTTAGGCTTAGAGAGCCCTAGGCCGTGGACTCCCCAGCCCTTAGGGTTAGGGAGACCCAGGCCTGGGCTGCCCCAGCCCTTAGGCTTTGAGAGCCCCAGGCCTAGGGCGCCCCAGCCCTTAGGCTTTGGGAACCCAAGCCTGGGGCTGCCCAGTCCTTAGGCTTTGGGAGTCCCAGGTTGGGGCGCCCCAGCCCTTAGGCTTTGGGAGCCCCAAGTCTGGGGCAACCCAGCCCTTAGGCTTAGGGAGAAAAGGCCTGGGGCGGCCCAGCCCATAGGCTTAGGGAGCCCCAGGCCTGGGGTGCCCCTGGCCTTAGGCTTTGGGAGTCCCAGGCCTGGGGCGCCCCAGCCCTTATGCTTTGGGAGCCCCAGGCCTGGGGCGCTCCAGCCCTTAGGTTTAGCGAGCCCCAGGCCTTAGGCTTTGGAACCCTAGGCCTGGGGCGCTCCAGCCCTTAGGTTTAGCGAGCCCCAGGCCTTAGGCTTTGGGAACCCTAGGCCTGGGCGCCCAGCCCTTAGGCTTTGGGAGCCCCAGGCTTGTGGCGCCCCAGTCCTTAGGCTTAGGAAGCCCCAGGCCCGGGGCGCCCCAACACTTAGGCTTAGGGAGCCCCAGGCCCAGGGCTTCCCAGCCCTTGGGCTTTGGGAGCCCCTGGGCCTGGGGCACCCCAGCCCTTAGGCTTAGGGAGCCCAAGCCTGGAGTGCCCCAGACTTTAGTCTAAGGGAGCCCCAGTCCTGGGGCGCCACAGCCCTTAGTCTTAGGGAGGCCCAGGCCTTGGTCGCCCCATCATTTAGGCTTTGGGACCTAAGGCCTGGGGTGCCCCAGCCCTTAGGCTTTGGAACCCCAGTCCTGGGGCGCCGCAGCCCGTAGGCTTTGGTAGCCCAGTGCCTGGGGCGCCGCAGCCCGTAGGCTTTGGTAGCCCCGTGCCTGGGGCGCCCCAGCCCTTTGGCTTTGGGAGCCCCAGGCTTGTTGCGCTCCAGTCCTTAGACTTAGGAAGCCCCAGGCCCGGGGCGCCCCAACACTTAGGCTTAGGGAGCCCCAGGCTTGGGGCGCCCCAGCCCTTAGGCTTAGGGAGCCACAGGCCTGGGCGCCCCAGCACTTAGTATAAGGGAGCCCCAGGTGGGCGCCCCAGCCTTTAGGCTTAGAGAGCCCTAGGCCGTGGACTCCCCAGCCCTTAGGATTAGGGAGACCCAGGCCTGGGCTGCCCCAGCCCTTAGGCTTTGGAACCCCAGTCCTGGGGCGCCGCAGCCCGTAGGCTTTGGTAGCCCCGTGCCTGGGGCGCCGCAGCCCGTAGGCTTTGGTAGCCCCGTGCCTGGGGCGCCCCAGCCCTTTGGCTTTGGGAGCCCCAGGCTTGTTGCGCTCCAGTCCTTAGACTTAGGAAGCCCCAGGCCCGGGGCGCCCCAACACTTAGGCTTAGGGAGCCCCAGGCTTGGGGCGCTCCAGCCCTTAGGCTTAGGGAGCCACAGGCCTGGGCGCCCCAGCACTTAGTATAAGGGAGCCCCAGGTGGGCGCCCCAGCCTTTAGGCTTAGAGAGCCCTAGGCCGTGGACTCCCCAGCCCTTAGGATTAGGGAGACCCAGGCCTGGGCTGCCCCAGCCCTTAGGCTTTGAGAGCCCCAGGCCTAGGGCGCCCCAGCCCTTAGGCTTTGGGAACCCAAGCCTGGGGCTGCCCAGTCCTTAGGCTTTGGGAGTCCCAGGTTGGGGCGCCCCAGCCCTTAGGCTTTGGGAGCCCCAAGTCTGGGGCAACCCAGCCCTTAGGCTTAGGGAGCCCCAGGCCTGTGGCGCCCCAGCCTTTAGGTTTTGAGAGCGCCAGGCCTGGCGCGCCCCAGCCCATAGGCTTTGGGAGCCCCAGACCTGGAGTGCCCCAGCCCTTAGGATTTGGGACCCCTGTCCTGGGGCGCCCCAGCCCTTAGGCTTCGGGAGCCCCAGACCTGGGGCGCCCTAGCCCTTAGTCTTAGAGAGCCCCAGGCCTGTGGTGCCCCAGCCTTTAGGCTTTGAGAGCGCCAGGCCTGGGGAGCCCCAGCATTAGGATTTGGGACCCTAGTCCTGGGGCGCCATAGCCCATAGGCTTAGGGAGCACCTGGTCAGGGGCCCCCAGCACTTAGGCTTAGGGAGCCCCAGGCCCGGGCGTCCCAGCCCTTAGGCGAAGGGAGCCCCAGGCCCGGGGCTCCCCAGCCCTTAGGCTTTGGAGCCCTAGGCCTGGGCTTCCCCAGCCCTTAGGCTTAGGGAGCCCCAGGCTCGTGGCTCTCCAGCCCTTAGGTTTTGGGAGCCCCAGGCCCGGGGCGTCTCGGCCCTTAGGCTTTGGGAGCCCCAGGCCCGGGGTGCCCCAGCCTTAGGCTTAGGGTGCCCAAGCCCGTGGCACCCCAGCCCTTAGGCTTTGGGAGCCCCAGGCCTGAGGTGCCCTAGCTCTTAGGCTTAGGGAGCCCCAGGCCCAGGGCGCCCCAGCCCTTAGGATTTGGGAGCCTCAGGCCTGGGGCGCCAGAGCCCTTAGGCTTTGGGAGCCGCAGGTGTGGGGGCCCCTTTCCCTTTGGTTTTGGGAGCCCCAGGCCTGGTGCACCCCAACCCTTAGGATAAGGGAGGACCTGGCCTGTGTCGCCCCAGCCCTTTGGATTTGGGAGCCCCAGGCATGGGGCGCCCCAGCCCTTAGGCTTTGGGGGCCCCATACCTGGGGCGCCCCAGCCCTTAGGCTTAGCGAGCCCCAGGCCTTAGGCTTTGGGAACCCTAGGCCTGGGGCGCCCCAGCCGTTAGGCTTTGGGAGCCGCGTGCCTGGGGCGCCGCAGCTCTTAGGTTTTGGGAGCCCCAGGCCCGGGGCGCCCCAACACTTAGGCTTAGGGAGCCCAGGCTTGGAGCGCCCCAGACTTTAGTCTTAGGGAGCCCCAGTCCTGGGGCGCCATAGCCCTTAGTCTCAGGGAGGCCCAGGCCGGGGTCGCCCCATCCCTTAATCTTTGGGACATAAGGCCTGGGGTGCCCCATCCCTTAGGCTTTGGAACCCCAGTCCTGGGGCGCCCCAGCCCGTAGGCTTTGGTAGCCCCAGGCTGGGGCGCCCCAGCCCTTAGGCTTAGGGCGTCCCAGGCCCGTGGCACCCCAGCCCTTAGCATTTGGTAGCTCCAGGCCTGGGGCGCCCCAGACCTTAGGATTTGGGAGCCCCAGGCCTGGGGCGCCCCAGCCCTTAGGCTTTGGGAGCCCAAGGCCTGGCGCGCCCCAGCCCTTAGGCTTAGTGAGCCCCAGGCCTTAGGCTTTGGGAACCCTAGGCCTGGGGCGCCCCAGCCCTTAGGCTTTGGGAGCCCCGTGCCTGGGGCGCCCCAGCCCTTAGGCTTTGGGAGCCCCAGGCCTGGGGCGCCCCAGCCCTTAGGCTTAGCGAGCTCCAGGCATTAGGCTTTGGGAACCCTAGGCCTGGGTCGCCCCATCCCTTAAGCTTTGGGACATAAGGCCTGGGGTTCCCCTGCCCTTAGGCTTTGGAACCCCAGTCCTGGGGCGCCCCAGCCCTTAGGCTTTGGTAGCTCCAGGCCTGGGGCGCCCCAGCCCTTAGGTTTTGGGAGCCCCAGGCCTGGGGCGCCCCAGCCCTTTGGCTTTGGGAGCCCCAGGCTTGTTGCGCCCCAGTCCTTAGGCTTAGGAAGCCCGAGGCCCGGGGCGCCCCAACACGTAGGCTTAGGGAGCCCCTGGCTTGGGAGACTTTAGGCTTAGGGAGCCCCAGGCCTGGGGCGCCACAGCCCTTAGGCTGTGGGAGACCCAGGCCTGGGGAGCCCCAGTCCTTAGTCTTTGGGAGACCCAGGCCTGGGGCGCCCCAGCCCTTAGGCTTCGGGAGCCAAGTCTTGCGGTGCCCCAGCCCTTAGACTTAGGGAGCCCAAGGCCTGGGGCGCCCCAGCCTTTAGGCTTAGGGAGCCCCAGGCCTGGGCACCCCAGCACTTCGGATAAGGCAGCCCCAGGTGGGCCCCCCAGCCTTTAGGCTTAGGGAGCCCTAGTACTTGGACTCCCCAGCCCTTAGGATTAAGGAGCCCCAGGCCTGGTGTGCCCCAGCCCTTAGGCTTTGGGAGCCCCAGGCCTAGGGCGCCCCAGCCCTTAGGCTTTGGGAACCCAGCCATGGGGCGGCCCAGCCCTTAGGCTTTGGCAGCCCCAGGCCTGGAGAGCCTCAGCCTTTAGTCTATGGGATTCCCAGGCCTGGAGCGCCCCAGCACTTAGGCTTTTGGAGCCCCATGCCTGGGGTGCCCCAGCCCTTAGGCTTAGGGTGCCCCAGGCCTTAGGCCTTGGGAGCCCCAGGCCTGGGGCGCCCCAGCCCTTATGCTTAGGGAGCCGCAGGTCTGGGGGCCGCTTTCCCTTAGGTTTTGGGAGCCCTAGGCCTGGGGCGCCCCAGCCCTTAGGCTTAGGGAGGACCTGGCCTGTGTCGCCCCAGCACTTAGGTTTGGGACCCCAGGCCTGGGGCGCCCCAGCACTTAGGCTTTGGAACACCAGGCTTGGGGCGCCCCAGCCCTTAGGCTTAGGGAGCCGAAGGCATGGGGAGCCCCAGCCCTTAGGCTTAGGGAGCCCTTGGCCTGGGTTGCCCCAGCCCTTAGGCTTTGGAACCCCAGGCCTGGGGCGCCTCAGCCCTTAGACTTAGGGAGCCCCAGGCCTGGGGCGCCCCAGCCCGTAGGCTTAGGGCGCATAAGGCCTGGGGCGCCCCAGCCCTTATTCTTAGAGAACCCCAGGCCTGTGGCGCCCCAGCCCATTGGCTAATGAGCCCCTGCTTGGGGCGCCCCAGCCCTTAGCCTTAGGGAGCCCCCGGCCTGGGACGCCCCAGCCCTTAGGCTTAGGGAGCGCCCGGCCTGGAGCACCCCATCCCTTAGGCTTAGGGAGCCCCAAGCCGGGGGCACCCCAGACCTTAGGCTAAGGGAGCCCTAGGCCTGGGGAGACCCAGCCCTTAGGATTAGGGAGGCCGAGGCCGGGGACGCCCCATCACTTAGGCTTAGCGAGACTCAGGCCTGGGGCGCCCCAACCCTTAGGCTTAGGGAGCCCCAGGCCTGGGGCACCCCAGCCCTTAGGTTTGGGAACCCTAGGCCTGCGGCGACCCAGCCCTTAGGCTTAGCGAGCTCCAGGCCTGGGGAGCCCAAGCCTTTAGGCTTAGGGAGCCCCAGGCCTGGGGAACCCCAGCCCTTAGGCTTTGGGAGCCCCAGGCCTGGGGAGCCCCAGCCCTTAGGCTTATGGAGCCCTAGGCCAGGGGCTCCCCAGCCCTTATTCATTGGGAGCCCTAGGCCTGGGGCGCTCAGGCCCTTAGGATTTGGGAGCCCCAGGCCTCGGGCGCCCGAGCCCTTAGGCTTTTTGAGCCCCAGGTCTGGGACGCTCCTTTCCCTTCGGTTTTGGGAGCCCCAGGCCCGGGGCGCCCCAACCATTAGGATTTTGAGCCTCAGGCCTGGGGCGCCAGAGCCCTTAGGATTTGGGAGACGCCAGTCTGGGGGCCCTTTTCCCTTAGGTTTTGGGAGCCCCAGGCCTGGGGCGCCCCAACCATTAAGATAAGGGAGGACCTGGACTGTGTCGCCCCAGCCTTTGGTTTTGGGAGCCCCAGGCCTGGGGCGCCCCAGCCCTTAGGCTTTGGGAGCCCCGTGCCAGGGGTGCCGCAGCTCTTAGGCTTTGGGAGCCCCAGGCTTGTGGCGCCCCAGTCCTTAGGCTTAGGAAGCCCCAAGCCTGGAGCGCCCCAACACTTAGGCTTAGGGAGCCACAGGCCCAGGGCTTCCCAGCCCTTGGGCTTTGGGAGCCCCTGGGCCTGAGGCGCCCCAGACCTTAGGCTTAGGGAGCCAAGGCCTGCAGCGCCCCAGACTTTAGTCTTAGGGAGCCCCAGTCCTGGGGCGCCACATCCCTTAGTCTTAGGGAGGCCCAGGCCTTGGTTGCCCCATGCCTTAGGCTTTGGGACCTAAGGCCTGGGGTGCCCCAGCCCTTAGGCTTTGGAACCCCAGTCCTGGGGCGCCCCAGCCCGTAGGCTTTGGTAGCCCCAGGCTGGGTCGCCCCAGCCCTTAGGCTTTGGCAGCCCCGTGCCTGGGGTGCCCCAGCCCTTTGGTTTGGGAGCCCCTGGCTTGTTGCGCCCCAGTTCTTAGGCTTAGGAAGGCCCAGGCCCGGGGCGCCCCAACACTTAGGCTTAGGGAGGCCCAGTCTTGGGGCGCCCCAGCCTTTAGGCTTAGGGAGCCCCAGGCCTGGGGCGCCCTAGCCCTTAGGCTTAGGGAGCCAAGGCCTGGGGCGGCCCAGCCCATAGGCTTAGGGAGCCCCAGGCCTGGGGCGCCCCTGGCCTTAGGCTTTGGGAGTCCCAGGCTGGGTCGCCCCAGCCCTTAGGCTTTGGCAGCCCCGTGCCTGGGGCGCCCCAGCCCTTATGCTTTGGGAGCCCCATGCCTGGGGCGCTCCAGCCCTTAGGTTTAGCGAGCCCCAGGCCTTAGGCTTTGGGAACCCTAGGCCTGGGGCGCTCCAGCCCTTAGGTTTAGCGAGCCCCAGGCCTTAGGCTTTGGGAACCCTAGGCCTGGGGCGCCCCAACCCTTAGGCTTTGGGAGCCCCAGGCTTGTGGCGCCCCAGTCCTTAGGCTTAGGAAGCCCCAGGCCCGGGGCGCCCCAACAATTAGGCTTAGGGAGCCCTAGGCCCAGGGCTTCCCAGCCCTTGGGCTTTGGGAGCCCCTGGGCCTGGGGCACCCCAGCCCTTAGGCTTAGGGAGCCGAGGCCTGGAGTGCCCCAGACTTTAGTCTTAGGGAGCCCCAGTCCTGGGGCGCCACAGCCCTTAGTCTTAGGGAGGCCCAGGCCTTGGTCGCCCCATCATTTAGGCTTTGGGACCTAAGGCCTGGGGTGCCCCAGCCCTTAGGCTTTGGAACCCCAGTCCTGGGGCGCCGCAGCCCGTAGGCTTTGGTAGCCCCCTGCCTGGGGCGCCGCAGCCCGTAGGCTTTGGTAGCCCCGTGCCTGGGGCGCCCCTGCCCTTTGGCTTTGGGAGCCCCAGGCTTGTTGCGCCCCAGTCCTTAGACTTAGGAAGCCCCAGGCCCGGGGCGCCCCAACACTTAGGCTTAGGGAGCCCCAGGCTTGGGGCGCCCCAGCCCTTAGGCTTAGGGAGCCACAGGCCTGAGCGCCCCAGCACTTAAGATAAGGGAGCCCCAGGTGGGCGCCCCAGCCTTTAGGCTTAGAGAGCCCTAGGCCGTGGACTCCCCAGCCCTTAGGATTAGGGAGTCCCAGGCCTGGGCTGCCCCAGCCCTTAGGCTTTGAGAGCCCCAGGCCTAGGGTGCCCCAGCCCTTAGGCTTTGGGAGCCCCAGGCCTGGGGAGCCCCAGCCCTTAGGCTTATGGAGCCCTAGGCCAGGGGCTCCCCAGCCCTTATTCATTGGGAGCCCTAGGCCTGAGGCGCTCAGGCCCTTAGGATTTGGGAGCCCCAGGCCTCGGGCGCCCGAGCCCTTAGGCTTTTTGAGCCCCAGGTCTGGGACGCTCCTTTCCCTTCGGTTTTGGGAGCCCCAGGCCCGGGGCGCCCCAACCATTAGGATTTTGAGCCTCAGGCCTGGGGCGCCAGAGCCCTTAGGATTTGGGAGACGCCAGTCTGGGGGCCCTTTTCCCTTAGGTTTTGGGAGCCCCAGGCCTGGGGCGCCCCAACCATTAAGATAAGGGAGGACCTGGACTGTGTCGCCCCAGCCTTTGGTCTTGGGAGCCCCAGGCCTGGGGCGCCCCAGCCCTTAGGCTTTGGGAGCCCCGTGCCAGGGGTGCCGCAGCTCTTAGGCTTTGGGAGCCCCAGGCTTGTGGCGCCCCAGTCCTTAGGCTTAGGAAGCCCCAAGCCTGGAGCGCCCCAACACTTAGGCTTAGGGAGGCACAGGCCCAGGGCTTCCCAGCCCTTGGGCTTTGGGAGCCCCTGGGCCTGAGGCGCCCCAGACCTTAGGCTTAGGGAGCCAAGGCCTGCAGCGCCCCAGACTTTAGTCTTAGGGAGCCCCAGTCCTGGGGCGCCACATCCCTTAGTCTTAGGGAGGCCCAGGCCTTGGTTGCCCCATGCCTTAGGCTTTGGGACCTAAGGCCTGGGGTGCCCCAGCCCTTAGGCTTTGGAACCCCAGTCCTGGGGCGCCCCAGCCCGTAGGCTTTGGTAGCCCCAGGCTGGGTCGCCCCAGCCCTTAGGCTTTGGCAGCCCCGTGCCTGGGGTGCCCCAGCCCTTTGGTTTGGGAGCCCCTGGCTTGTTGCGCCCCAGTTCTTAGGCTTAGGAAGGCCCAGGCCCGGGGCGCCCCAACACTTAGGCTTAGGGAGGCCCAGTCTTGGGGCGCCCCAGCCTTTAGGCTTAGGGAGCCCCAGGCCTGGGGCGCCCTAGCCCTTAGGCTTAGGGAGCCAAGGCCTGGGGCGGCCCAGCCCATAGGCTTAGGGAGCCCCAGGCCTGGGGCGCCCCTGGCCTTAGGCTTTGGGAGTCCCAGGCTGGGTCGCCCCAGCCCTTAGGCTTTGGCAGCCCCGTGCCTGGGGCGCCCCAGCCCTTATGCTTTGGGAGCCCCATGCCTGGGGCGCTCCAGCCCTTAGTTTTAGCGAGCCCCAGGCCTTAGGCTTTGGGAACCCTAGGCCTGGGGCGCTCCAGCCCTTAGGTTTAGCGAGCCCCAGGCCTTAGGCTTTGGGAACCCTAGGCCTGGGGCGCCCCAACCCTTAGGCTTTGGGAGCCCCAGGCTTGTGGCGCCCCAGTCCTTAGGCTTAGGAAGCCCCAGGCCCGGGGCGCCCCAACAATTAGGCTTAGGGAGCCCTAGGCCCAGGGCTTCCCAGCCCTTGGGCTTTGGGAGCCCCTGGGCCTGGGGCACCCCAGCCCTTAGGCTTAGGGAGCCGAGGCCTGGAGTGCCCCAGACTTTAGTCTTAGGGAGCCTCAGTCCTGGGGCGCCACAGCCCTTAGTCTTAGGGAGGCCCAGGCCTTGGTCGCCCCATCATTTAGGCTTTGGGACCTAAGGCCTGGGGTGCCCCAGCCCTTAGGCTTTGGAACCCCAGTCCTGGGGCGCCGCAGCCCGTAGGCTTTGGTAGCCCCGTGCCTGGGGCGCCGCAGCACGTAGGCTTTGGTAGCCCCGTGCCTGGGGCGCCCATGCCCTTTGGCTTTGGGAGCCCCAGGCTTGTTGCGCCCCAGTCCTTTGACTTAGGAAGCCCCAGGCCCGGGGCGCCCCAACACTTAGGCTTAGGGAGCCCCAGGCTTTGGGCGCCCCAGCCCTTAGGCTTAGGTTGCCACAGGCCTGGGCGCCCCAGCACTTAAGATAAGGGAGCCCCAGGTGGGCGCCCCAGCCTTTAGGCTTAGAGAGCCCTAGGCCGTGGACTCCCCAGCCCTTAGGATTAGGGAGACCCAGGCCTGGGCTGCCCCAGCCCTTAGGCTTTGAGAGCCCCAGGCCTAGGGCGCCCCAGCCCTTAGGCTTTGGGAACCCAAGCCTGGGGCTGCCCAGTCCTTAGGCTTTGGGAGTCCCAGGTTGGGGCGCACCAGCCCTTAGGCTTTGGCAGCCCCGTGCCTGGGGTGCCCCAGCCCTTTGGCTTTGGGAGCCCCAGGCTTGTTGCGCCCCAGTTCTTAGGCTTAGGAAGGCCCAGGCCCGGGGCGCTCCAACACTTAGGCTTAGGGAGGCCCAGTCTTGGGGCGCCCCAGCCTTTAGGCTTAGGGAGCCCCAAGCCTGGGGCACCCTAGCCCTTAGGCTTAGGGAGCCAAGGCCTGGGCCGGCCCAGCCCATAGGCTTAGGGAGCCCCAGGCCTGGGGCGCCCCTGGCCTTAGGCTTTGGGAGTCCCAGGCCTGGGGCGCCCCAGCCCTTAGGCTTAGGGAGCCCCAGGCCTGGGGCGCCCCAGCCCTTATGCTTTGGGAGCCCCAGGCCTGGGGCGCTCCAGCCCTTAGGTTTAGCAAGCCCCCGGCCTTAGGCTTTGGGAACCCTAGGCCTGGGGCGCTCCAGCCCTTAGGTTTAGCGAGCCCCAGGCCTTAGGCTTTGGGAACCCTAGGCCTGGGGCGCCCCAGCCCTTAGGCTTTGGGAGCCCCAGGCTTGTGGCGCCCCAGTCCTTAGGCTTAGGAAGCCCCAGGCCCGGGGCGCCCCAACACTTAGGCTTAGGGAGCCCCAGGCCCAGGGCTTCCCAGCCCTTGGGCTTTGGGAGCCCCTGGGCCTGGGGCACCCCAGCCCTTAGGCTTAGGGAGCCACAGGCCTGGGCGCCCCAGCACTTAAGATAAGGGAGCCCCAGGTGGGCGCCCCAGCCTTTAGGCTTAGAGAGCCCTAGGCCGTGGACTCCCCAGTCCTTAGGATTAGGGAGACCCAGGCCTGGGCTGCCCCAGCCCTTAGGCTTTGAGAGCCCCAGGCCTAGGGCGCCCCAGCCCTTAGGCTTTGGGAACCCAAGCCTGGGGCTGCCCAGGCCTTAGGCTTTGGGAGTCCCAGGTTGGGGCGCACCAGCCCTTAGGCTTTGGCAGCCCCGTGCCTGGCGTGCCCCAGCCCTTTGGCTTTGGGAGCCCCAGGCTTGTTGCGCCCCAGTTCTTAGGCTTAGGAAGGCCCAGGCCCGGGGCGCTCCAACACTTAGGCTTAGGGAGGCCCAGTCTTGGGGCGCCCCAGCCTTTAGGCTTAGGGAGCCCCAAGCCTGGGGCGCCCTAGCCCTTAGGCTTAGGGAGCCAAGGCCTGGGGCGGCCCAGCCCATAGGCTTAGGGAGCCCCAGGCCTGGGGCGCTCCTGGCCTTAGGCTTTGGGAGGCCCAGGCCTGGGGCGCCCCAGCCCTTAGGCTTAGGGAGCCCCAGGCCTGGGTCGCCCCAGCCCTTATGCTTTGGGAGCCCCAGGCCTGGGGCGCTCCAGCCCTTAGGTTTAGCGAGCCCCAGGCCTTAGGCTTTGGGAACCCTAGGCCTGGGTCGACCCAGCCCTTAGGCTTTGGGAGCCCCAGGCTTGTGGCGCCCCAGTCCTTAGGCTTAGGAAGCCCCAGGCCCGGGGCGCCCCAACACGTAGGCTTAGGGAGCCCCAGGCCCAGGGCTTCCCAGCCCTTGGGCTTTGGGAGCCCCTGGGCCTGGGGCACCCCAGCCCTTAGGCTTAGGGAGCCCAAGCCTGGAGTGCCCCAGACTTTAGTCTTAGGGAGCCCCAGTCCTGGGGCGCCACAGCCCTTAGTCTTAGGGAGGCCCAAGCCTTGGTCGCCCCATCATTTAGGCTTTGGGACCTAAGGCCTGGGGTGCCCCAGCCCTTAGGCTTTGGAACCCCAGTCCTGGGGCGCCACAGCCCGTAGGCTTTGGTAGCCCCGTGCCTGGGGCGCCGCAGCCCGTAGGCTTTGGTAGCCCCGTGCCTGGGGCGCCCCAGCCCGTAGGCTTTTGTAGCCCCAGGCTGGGTCGCCCCAGCCCTTAGGCTTTGGCAGCCCCGTGCCTGGGGTGCCCCAGCCCTTTGGCTTTGGGAGCCCCTGGCTTGTTGCGCCCCAGTTCTTAGGCTTAGGAAGGCCCAGGCCCGGGGCGCCCCAACACTTAGGCTTAGGGAGGCCCAGTCTTGGGGCGCCCCAGCCTTTAGGCTTAGGGAGCCCCAGGCCTGGGGCGCCCTAGCCCTTAGGCTTAGGGAGCCAAGGCCTGGGGCGGCCCAGCCCATAGGCTTAGGGAGCCCCAGGCCTGGGGCGCCCCTGGACTTAGGCTTTGGGAGTCCCAGGCCTGGGGCGCCCCAGTCCTTAGGCTTAGGGAGCCCCAGGCCTGGGGCGCCCCAGCCCTTATGCTTTGGGAGCCCCAGGCCTGGGGCGCTCCAGCCCTTAGGTTTAGCGAGCCACAGGCCTTAGGCTTTGGGAACCCTAGGCCTGGGGCGCTCCAGCCCTTAGGTTTAGCGAGCCCCAGGCCTTAGGCTTTGGGAACCCTAGGCCTGGGGTGCCCCAGCCCTTAGGCTTTGGGAGCCCCAGGCTTGTGGCGCCCCAGTCCTTACGCTTAGGAAGCCCCAGGCCCGGGGCGCCCCAACACTTAGGCTTAGGGAGCCCCAGGCCCAGGGCTTCCCAGCCCTTGGGCTTTGGGAGCCCCTGGGCCTGGGGCACCCCAGCCCTTAGGCTTAGGGAGCCCAAGCCTGGAGTGCCCCAGACTTTAGTCTTAGGGAGCCCCAGTCCTGGGGCGCCACAGCCCTTAGTCTTAGGGAGGCCCAGGCCTTGGTCGCCCCATCATTTAGGCTTTGGGACCTAAGGCCTGGGGTGCCACAGCCCTTAGGATTTGGAACCCCAGTCCTGGGGCGCCGCAGCCCGTAGGCTTTGGTAGCCCCGTACCTGGGGCGCCGTAGCCCGTAGGCTTTGGTAGCCCCGTGCCTGGGGCGCCCCAGCCCTTTGGCTTTGGGAGCCCCAGGCTTGTTGCGCCCCAGTCCTTAGACTTAGGAAGCCCCAGGCCCGGGGCGCCCCAACACTTAGGCTTAGGGAGCCCCAGGCTTGGGGTGCCCCAGCCCTTAGGCTTAGGGAGCCACAGGCCTGGGCGCCCCAGCACTTAGGATAAGGGAGCCCCAGGTGGGCGCCCCAGCCTTTAGGCTTAGAGAGCCCTAGGCCGTGGACTCCCCAGCCCTTAGGATTAGGGAGACCCAGGCCTGGGCTGCCCCAGCCCTTAGGCTTTGAGAGCCCCAGGCCTAGGGCGCCCCAGTCCTTAGGCTTTGGGAACCCAAGCCTGGGGCTGCCCAGTCCTTAGGCTTTGGGAGTCCCAGGTTGGGGCGCCCCAGCCCTTAGGCTTTGGGAGCCCCAAGTCTGGGGCAACCCAGCCCTTAGGCTTAGGGAGACAAGGCCTGGGGCGGCCCAGCCCATAGGCTTAGGGAGCCCCAGGCCTGGGGCGCCCCTGGCCTTAGGCTTTGGGAGTCCCAGGCCTGGGGCGCTCCAGCCCTTAGGTTGAGCGAGCCCCATGCCTTAGGCTTTGGGAACCCTAGGCCTGGGGCGCTCCAGCCCTTAGGTTTAGCGAGCCCCAGGCCTTAGGCTTTGGGAACCCTAGGCCTGGGGCGCCCCAGCCCTTAGGCTTTGGGAGCCCCAGGCTTGTGGCGCCCCAGTCCTTAGGCTTAGGAAGCCCCAGGCCCGGGGCGCCCCAACACTTAGGCTTAGGGAGCCCCAGGCCCAGGGCTTCCCAGCCCTTGGGCTTTGGGAGCCCCTGGGCCTGGGGCACCCCAGCCCTTAGGCTTAGGGAGCCGAGGCCTGGAGTGCCCCAGACTTTAGTCTTAGGGAGCCCCAGTCCTGGGGCGCCACAGCCCTTAGTCTTAGGGAGGCCCAGGCCTTGGTCGCCCCATCATTTAGGCTTTGGGACCTAAGGCCTGGGGTGCCCCAGCCCTTAGGCTTTGGAACCCCAGTCCTGGGGCGCCGCAGCCCGTAGGCTTTGGTAGCCCCGTGCCTGGGGCGCCGCAGCCCGTAGGCTTTGGTAGCCCCGTGCCTGGGGCGCCCCTGCCCTTTGGCTTTGGGAGCCCCAGGCTTGTTGCGCCCCAGTCCTTAGACTTAGGAAGCCCCAGGCCCGGGGCGCCCCAACACTTAGGCTTAGGGAGCCCCAGGCTTGGGGCGCCCCAGCCCTTAGGCTTAGGGAGCCACAGGCCTAGGCGCCCCAGCCCTTAAGATAAGGGAGCCCCAGGTGGGCGCCCCAGCCTTTAGGCTTAGAGAGCCCTAGGCCGTGGACTCCCCAGCCCTTAGGATTAGGGAGACCCAGGCCTGGGCTGCCCCAGCCCTTAGGCTTTGAGAGCCCCAGGCCTAGGGCGCCCCAGCCCTTAGGCTTTGGGAACCCAAGCCTGGGGCTGCCCAGTCCTTAGGCTTTGGGAGTCCCAGGTTGGGGCGCACCAGCCCTTAGGCTTTGGCAGCCCCGTGCCTGGGGTGCCCCAGCCCTTTGGCTTGGGGAGCCCCAGGCTTGTTGCGCCCCAGTCCTTAGACTTAGGAAGCCCCAGGCCCGGGGCGCCCCAACACTTAGGCTTAGGGAGCCCCAGGCTTGGGGTGCCCCAGCCCTTAGGCTTAGGGAGCCACAGGCCTGGGCGCCCCAGCACTTAGCATAAGGGAGCCCCAGGTGGGCGCCCCAGCCTTTAGGCTTAGAGAGCCTTAGGCCGTGGACTCCCCAGGCCTTAAGATTAGGGAGACCCAGGCCTGGGCTGCCCCAGCCCTTAGGCTTTGAGAGCCCCAGGCCTAGGGTGCCCCAGTCCTTAGGCTTTGGGAACCCAAGCCTGGGGCTGCCCAGTCCTTAGGCTTTGGGATTCCCAGGTTGGGGCGCCCCAGCCCTTAGGCTTTGGGAGCCCCAAGTCTGGGGCAACCCAGCCCTTAGGCTTAGGGAGACAAGGCCTGGGGCGGCCCAGCCCATAGGCTTAGGGAGCCCCAGGCCTGGGGCGCCCCTGGCCTTAGGCTTTGGGAGTCCCAGGCCTGGGGCGCTCCAGCCCGTAGGTTTAGCGAGCCCCATGCCTTAGGCTTTGGGAAACCTAGGCCTGGGGCGCTCCAGCCCTTAGGTTTAGCGAGCCCCAGGCCTTAGGCTTTGGGAACCCTAGGCCTTGGGCGCCCCAGCCCTTAGGCTTTGGGAGCCCCAGGCTTGTGGCGCCCCAGTCCTTAGGCTTAGAAGCACCAGGCCCGGGGCGCCCCAACACTTAGGCTTAGGGAGCCCCAGGCCCAGGGCTTCCCAGCCCTTGGGCTTTGGGAGCCCCTGGGCCTGGGGCACCCCAGCCCTTAGGCTTAGGGAGCCGAGGCCTGGAGTGCCCCAGACTTTAGTCTTAGGGAGCCCCAGTCCTGGGGCGCCACAGCCCTTAGTCTTAGGGAGGCCCAGGCCTTGGTTGCCCCATCATTTAGGCTTTGGGACCTAAGGCCTGGGGTGCCCCAGCCCTTAGGCTTTGGTAGCCCCGTGCCTGGGGCGCCGCAGCCCGTAGGCTTTGGTAGCCCCGTGCCTGGGGCGCCGCAGCCCGTAGGCTTTGGTAGCCCCGTGCCTGGGGCGCCGCAGCCCGTAGGCTTTGGTAGCCCCGTGCCTGGGGCGCCCCTGCCCTTTGGCTTTGGGAGCCCCAGGCTTGTTGCGCCCCAGTCCTTAGACTTAGGAAGCCCCAGGCCCGGGGCGCCCCAACACTTAGGCTTAGGGAGCCCCAGGCTTGGGGCGCCCCAGCCCTTAGGCTTAGAGAGCCCTAGGCCGTGGACTCCCCAGCCCTTAGGATTAGGGAGACCCAGGCCTGGGCTGCCCCAGCCCTTAGGCTTTGAGAGCCCCAGGCCTAGGGCGCCCCAGCCCTTAGGCTTTGGGAACCCAAGCCTGGGGCTGCCCAGTCCTTAGGCTTTGGGAGTCCCAGGTTGGGGCGCACCAGCCCTTAGGCTTTGGCAGCCCCGTCCCTGGGGTGCCCCAGCCCTTTGGCTTTGGGAGCCCCAGGCTTGTTGCGCCCCAGTTCTTAGGCTTAGGAAGGCCCAGGCCCGGGGCGCCCCAACACTTAGGCTTAGGGAGGCCCAGTCTTGGGGCGCCCCAGCCTTTAGGCTTAGGGAGCCCCAAGCCTGGGGCGCCCTAGCCCTTAGGCTTAGGGAGCCAAGGCCTGGGGCGGCACAGCCCATAGGCTTTGGGAGCCCCAGGCCTGGGTCGCCCCAGCCCTTATGCTTTGGGAGCACCAGGCCTGGGGCGCTCCAGCCCTTAGGTTTAGCGAGCCCCAGGCCTTAGGCTTTGGGAACCCTAGGCCTGGGGCGCTCCAGCCCTTAGGTTTAGCGAGCCCCAGGCCTTAGGCTTTGGGAACCCTAGGCCTGGGGCGCCCCAGCCCTTAGGCTTTGGGAGCCCCAGGCTTGTGGCGCCCCAGTCCTTAGGCTTAGGAAGCCCCAGGCCCGGGGCGCCCCAACACTTAGGCTTAGGGAGCCCCAGGCCCAGGGCTTCCCAGCCCTTGGGCTTTGGGAGCCCCTGGGCCTGGGGCACCCCAGCCCTTAGGCTTAGGGAGCCCAAGCCTGGAGTGCCCCAGACTTTAGTCTTAGGGAGCCCCAGTCCTGGGGCGCCACAGCCCTTAGTCTTAGGGAGGCCCAGGCCTTGGTCGCCCCATCATTTAGGCTTTGGGACCTAAGGCCTGGGGTGCCCCAGCCCTTAGGCTTTGGAACCCCAGTCCTGGGGCGCCGCAGCCCGTAGGCTTTGGTAGCCCCGTGCCTGGGGCGCCGCAGCCCGTAGGCTTTGGTAGCCCCGTGCCTGGGGCGCCCCAGCCCGTAGGCTTTGGTAGCCCCAGGCTGGGTCGCCCCAGCCCTTAGGCTTTGGCAGCCCCGTGCCTGGGGTGCCCCAGCCCTTTGGCTTTGGGAGCCCCAGGTTTGTTGCGCCCCAGTTCTTAGGCTTAGGAAGGCCCAGGCCCGGGGCGCCCCAACACTTAGGCTTAGGGAGGCCCAGTCTTGGGGCGCCCCAGCCTTTAGGCTTAGGGAGCCCCAGGCCTGGGGCGCCCTAGCCCTTAGGCTTAGGGAGCCAAGGCCTGGGGCGGCCCAGCCCATAGGCTTAGGGAGCCCCAGGCCTGGGGCGCCCCTGGCCTTAGGCTTTGGGAGTCCCAGGCCTGGGGCGCCCCAGTCCTTAGGCTTAGGGAGCCCCAGGCCTGGGTCGCCCCAACCCTTATGCTTTGGGAGCCCCAGGCCTGGGGCGCTCCAGCCCTTAGGTTTAGCGAGCCCCTGGCCTTAGGCTTTGGGAACCCTAGGCCTGGGGCGCTCCAGCCCTTAGGTTTAGCGAGCCCCAGGCCTTAGGCTTTGGGAACCCTAGGCCTGGGGTGCCCCAGCCCTTAGGCTTAGGGAGCCACAGGCCTGGGCGCCCCAGCACTCAGGATATGGGAGCCACAGGTGGGCACCCCAGCCTTTAGGCTTAGAGAGCCCTAGGCCGTGGACTCCCCAGCCCTTAGGATTAGGGAGACCCAGGCCTGGGCTGCCCCAGCCCTTAGGCTTTGAGAGCCCCAGGCCTAGGGCGCCCCAGTCCTTAGGCTTTGGGAACCCATGCCTGGGGCTGCCCAGTCCTTAGGCTTTGGGAGTCCCAGGTTGGGGCGCCCCAGCCCTTAGGCTTTGGGAGCCCCAAGTCTGGGGCAACCCAGCCCTTAGGCTTAGGGAGACAAGGCCTGGGGCGGCCCAGCACATAGGCTTAGGGAGCCCCAGGCTTGGGCCCCCCTGGCCTTAGGCTTTGGGAGTCCCAGGCCTGGGGCGCTCCAGCCCTTAGGTTTAGCGAGCCCCATGCCTTAGGCTTTGGGAAACCTAGGCCTGGGGCGCTCCAGCCCTTAGGTTTAGCGAGCCCCAGGCCTTAGGCTTTGGGAACCCTAGGCCTGGGGCGCCCCAGCCCTTAGGCTTTGGGAGCCCCAGGCTTGTGGCGCCCCAGTCCTTAGGCTTAGGAAGCCCCAGGCCCGGGGCGCCCCAACACTTAGGCTTAGGGAGCCCCAGGCCCAGGGCTTCCCAGCCCTTGGGCTTTGGGAGCCCCTGGGCCTGGGGCACCCCAGCCCTTAGGCTTAGGGAGCCCAGGCCTCGAGTGCCCCAGACTTTAGTCTTAGGGAGCCCCAGTCATGGGGCGCCCAGCCCTTAGTCTTAGGGAGGCCCAGGCCTTGGTCGCCCCATCATTTAGGCTTTGGGACCTAAGGCCTGGGGTGCCCCAGCCCTTAGGCTTTGGAACCCCAGTCCTGGGGCGCCGCAGCCCGTAGGCTTTGGTAGCCCCGTGCCTGGGGCGCCGCAGCCCGTAGGCTTTGGTAGCCCCGTGCCTGGGGCGCCCCAGCCCTTTGGCTTTGGGAGCCCCAGGCTTGTTGCGCCCCAGTCCTTAGACTTAGGAAGCCCCAGGCCCGGGGCGCCCCAACACTTAGGCTTAGGGAGCCCCAGGCTTGGGGCGCTCCAGCCCTTAGGCTTAGGGAGCCACAGGCCTGGGCGCCCCAGCACTTAGGATAAGGGAGCCCCAGGTGGGCGCCCCAGCCTTTAGTCTTAGAGAGCCCTAGGCCGTGGACTCCCCAGCCCTTAGGATTAGGGAGACCCAGGCCTGGGCTGCCCCAGCCCTTAGGCTTTGAGAGCCCCAGGCCTAGGGCGCCCCAGCCCTTAGGCTTTGGGAACCCAAGCCTGGGGCTGCCCAGTCCTTAGGCTTTGGGAGTCCCAGGTTGGGGCGCCCCAGCCCTTAGGCTTTGGGAGCCCCAAGTCTGGGGCAACCCAGCCCTTAGGCTTAGGGAGCCCCAGGCCTGTGGCGCCCCAGCCTTTAGGTTTTGAGAGCGCCAGGCCTGGCGAGCCCCAGCCCATAGGCTTCGGGAGCCCAGACCTGGGGCGCCCTAGCCCTTAGTCTTAGAGAGCCCCAGGCCTGTGGTGCCCCAGCCTTTAGGCTTTGAGAGCGCCTGGCCTGGGGAGCCCCAGCATTAGGATTTGGGACCCTAGTCCTGGGGCGCCATAGCCCTTAGGCTTAGGTAGCACCTGGCCAGGGGCCCCCACACTTAGGCTTAGGGAGCCCCAGGCCCTGGCGTCCCAGCCCTTAGGCGAAGGGAGCCCCAGGCCCGGGGCTCCCCAGCCCTTAGGCTTTGGAGCCCCAGGCCTCGGCTGCCCCAGCCCTTAGGCTTAGGGAGCCCCAGGCTCGTGGCTCTCCAGCCCTTAGGCTTTGGGAGCCCCAGGCCCGGGGCGTCTCGGCCCTTAGGCTTTGGGAGCCCCAGGCCCGGGGTGCCCCAGCCTTAGGCTTAGGGTGCCCAAGCCCGTGGCACCCCAGCCCTTAGGCTTTGGGAGCCCCAGGCCTGAGGTGCCCTAGCTCTTAGGCTTAGGGAGCCCCAGGCCCGGGGCGCCCCAGCCCTTAGGATTTGGGAGCCTCAGGCCTGGGGCGCCAGAGCCCTTAGGCTTTGGGAGCCGCAGGTGTGGGGGCCCCTTTCCCTTTGGTTTTGGGAGCCCCCGGCCTGGGGCGCCCCAACCCTTAGGATAAGGGAGGACCTGGCCTGTGTCGCCCCAGACCTTTGGATTTGGGAGCCCCAGGCATGGGGCGCCCCAGCCCTTAGGCTTTGGGGGCCCCATACCTGGGGCGCCCCAGCCCTTAGGCTTAGCGAGCCCCAGGCCTTAGGCTTTGGGAACCCTAGGCCTGGGGCGCCCCAGCCCTTAGGCTTTGGGAGCCCCAGGCCTGGGGCGCCCCAGCCCTTAGGCTTAGCGAGCTTCAGGCATTAGGCTTTGGGAACCCTAGGCCTGGGTCGCCCCA